>NW_011500250.1:218348-235729 GCF_000495115.2 Populus euphratica
TATTATTATTATTCTTGTTGTTGTTGTTGTTTATAATTGTTGTTTATAATTTATATAATTAACCTCCCTATGGTTCGACCCTAGTCTTGTCTGGTTATTTATTACTTCGACACTCTTGTACTTGGAAGAAGACATCAATTTTTTGATTGTGTCAATGCACTATTGAGATATCAACTTCTTGTGAAAATCAATGATGACGAGTTGCTCATACTTGATAAGCCTACCAACTATATGGAATGAATATCTAATATTAATTATAAAAAATGACTTGAAGCAATGAAATCTAAAATAAATTCGATGTAAACTAACCAGATATGAACTTTGGTTAATCCACCTAAAAGGATAAAACCCATTAGATGTAAGTGTGTTTTTAAGAGAAAGACTAATATTAATAGCAATGTATAAACATACAAAACTAGACCAATTGCCAAAGATTATAGACAATGATAAGAGGTTGACTTTGATGAAACCTTCTCACTAGTAGTCATATTAAAATCCATAAATTTTTGGCTTGTTATAGTTGCATACTATGATTATAAGATTTGGCAAATGAATGTAAAAAATGCATTCCTGAATGTAAATATTTATGAATATATGTATATGACATAACTTAAAGGTTTTGAATTTAAGAAACTTACCAACAAAATATGCACGCTATAAAAATTCATTTATAGACTTAAAAAGGCTTTAAGAAATCAAAATATCTATTTGATGAGATAAACAAATAGTTTGATTTCATAAAAAAAATATGGATGAATCTTGTCTTTATAAAAAAGTTAATAGGAGTGAAGTCATTTTTTTTTTATTTACGTGGGTGTCCGAGTCTGCTTGCACGCACCATGACTAATCCCACGACCCACTGAACACCCTGCAAACCCAGAAGGCATGTAAGGCACCGTGGGGGTGATAGGCGTGCACATGAGGACTCGAATCTAGGAGCAGCGGAAGGAGACAAGACCCTCCTACCGCCAAACCAAGACCTTCAATGCCTCTCTCACCGCGGGAGTGAAGTCATTTTCTTGATATTATATATAGATGATATATTATTGATAACAAATGACATTCTTTTACTCTAGTTAGTAAAGATTTTGTTGTACAATAATTTCTTCATAAGAGATATGGGAAAAAACAACCTATATATTAGGAATAAAGATTTATAAAGATAGATCTAGAAGGTTACTTGGATTGTTTTAATCCATGTACATAGACAAGATGCTAAAATAGTTTAACATGGAAGAATCTAAGAGAGGATACTTATATGTTTTGCAAGAAATACATCTCTTCAAAGATATATGTTCTAAGACATAAATTGAAAGAGAGAGGATGAAAAAGATTCCTTATGCTTTGACTATAGGATCCATTATGTATGTAATGTTATATATACATGACCATATGTATTTTGTGTTTTGAGCATAATAAATAGATACCAATTTAATCCAGATGAGTCACTAAAAGATAGTTACAAATATTTTTAAGTACTTCACAGAAACTAAAAATGTTTTTTTGGTCTATAGAGGACATGAACTGGAAATTCATGGTTATTCATATTTTAAGTTTTAATTAGATATTAATGATAGCAAATTTCAGTCAAGATGATTAGTACTTAAAAGTGCATTTTTATCATGGTTTTATATCATCATTTTGCACTTGAAGTATCAATAACTCCTTAACCAAAACATGTTTTATAATAATATATCTAATAATATAAGATACCTTTAATTTGTGGTAAATGTCTATTTTTAATGCAGGCCTATCACATAAATGAAAGGATTGATTGATGACTTGAAGAACTTAAATTGCATGGATAAAGAGATGGTCAAACTTAGAGAAGAGATGTCGGTGCAATCCAAACCGGAACACTGTTCGGTAATTGGGCCATATCTGGAGCTACAGATCTCAGATTTAGGTCCAATTTATATGGATGGAAAGGTAAGACATAGGCCTACAACTTTCATATGGAGCCCAAGATCTAAAAAGGCCATTATCAAGTCCAAATTGTAGCAACAACAAAGAAGCCCGAATCTGTCTTCCAGCCCGAGCACTGTTCGGTATTTTGGCCATATCTGGAGTTCTAGAAGTCCAAATGAGCTGAAATTTTTACACAAGAAAGCTGAGACAATTGCCTACAACTTTCATGTTTACAACTGGCTCCAATTTTGACGTTATCAATGACGTTTTGGGCAGACAAGAGAAGATAAGGATTGTCACCAAGTCAAAAGTTGGTCACCCACTTATCAATTAGTCATCAAATCAATAGTTCCCATTTTTGGCCTATAAAAGGAGGCATTTGCCATGCATTTAGGCATCTTGATTTCCAGATCAAGATCATGCTCTTCCTTTCTCTCTTTGTATTTTTTATGCTTTGTTTTCATTAATATTAAGTTTATGCCTTTCATTTCCTTTCCTTTACTTAGTTAACTTTTATGTTCTTATTTTGTTTATCTATTTTGCTTTCTTTCATTATGTCTAGCTAAGTTAATTATGTCAAGGTGAAAAGGTTACACTAATGGTGTAAGAATAAGTATAATGTAAACTTAATATGGACTTTAATGTTTGATACTAACATGTTTTATATTTGCTATCTTGTTCACTCTTTAATACTTTGCTTGTTAAATGACTAATCTTGATTTATGTTATATAACACTTGGTACAACAAATGCTTGGCACTTTCATAGCCCATAATGTATGGTATAACCGACACCTGAGCTATGAAAGGAACTTGATTTGTTGTTAACATAAGTTATAATCATGAATGCTTGACGAGATTTACAAGTATTAGCATTAATTGAATAAGATGACTAATGTAATCATGTTAACAATATATAATCTGATTGGAACCTCCTTTGTGTGTGGTTTCCAATTCAATAATAAGAGTTTATACTATACTTGTTTGATATACCATTAGTGGAACCTCTAACCTTGACATTTGTTATTATCATTGTTTAATCGTTACATTAATATTCCATCTCAAAGTTCTCATCATCTTCTTCTTCTTCTCTTTCTTTATTATTATTATTATTATTACTACTACTACTACTACTACTACTACTACTACTACTACTACTACTACTACTACTACTACTACTACTACTACTACTACTACTACTACTACTACTACTACTACTACTACTACTACTACTACTACTACTACTACTAGAGCTAGATGTTGTTCTTAGCATTGTTGATCCAATATCATGTATTATGATAAAATTAGGGTCATTGCACAAGTAAAGGAATCAAGATCTCATAAACAATTTAAACATGTATTTAGGTTATTTCATTTAATTAGAGAAATCATTAAGAAGAAAGATATATAGATAGAATGAGTAACCAAAAGAGAATCTTGCATATCCTCTCACTAAGATATCATCCCAGCAAAAGCATGATCATCATATTATGGGAAATGGTATTATATATATGAACGATTGACTTTAGTACAACTGGAAGGTTGTTTGTGAATATGCCTTGTAGCCAATCGATTGGTTACATGTAGTATTGACTTTATTCATGTAAAATATATTTATTATTAAGAAAGGTTTTTTATTTTTAATATTCAATTATATTTTATAATGAATTTAATGTTTGATTAATAAATCTATAGTAGAGATAAAGTCCATAAAACAAAAATGCTTTACATTGAAAATTATAAAGTTGTTATAATTATAAGAATTTTATTGTATTAAAGTATTATTTCTAAATATTTCTAGTCAATATTCTATTAAGACTGTACATTAATTGAAGATGTTGAAACTGATGTATATCATGTCCTTTCCTTTATAAAAGGAAGTAGTTGCTCTTATAAAATGAGGTATGCAGGTGCTTGTTAGATAACATGTACATTGAACTAATCTATAAGAGAATTCTATATAGAGAGATCACAAATGTCTACAAAAAAGCTCATGTGATAGTTATATAGATGATTCTTAGACATGAAATTACAAAGTTATCTTATATACGAAGTGTTATGCTTTAATTATTACCACACATTGTCCTAATTAAGGGTAACAAAACGAGTAGATATTAGATATATCATAAACTATATGATGACACTTGAGCATTCAAGAGTGGATTCATCATCCTAGATGAATTGGAGAAAATGTTTTGTATGTTCTTAAATAGTATTGATTGTGAAATCATTGGCTAAAGTGGAATGAGATTTTAAAAGAATTTTAAATTTTATTTAAATAATCAATGACTATAGTGTTGATAATAAATGATTTAACAAATAAGACATATTCCATTCTATATGTCTAAATTGAAATATTCTTGATAAATGGAACATTCCTGAAACTAGTTATTAAAATGTTAAGTTAAACCACTTATGACTAATGAAATATTTGGGGATCATGACAGGTTGCCAGGCATTGTAATTGATTTTCAAATATAAATCAATCAATTATTGAATTGATAATAAATTAAATTATTTAATCTATTTAATCCTACTTTATTTAGGATTTTAATTTCTAATTAGGCTAATTTATTAGGGAACCTAATGGCTTACACACATAATAACCATTAGTTAGAAATTAAAATGAGATGATTAATCATGCGTGACTTGATTGTAATTGAATTTTAGAAATTCTGGACTAGAATATAATTAATATTGGAGATTACAGTTCTAGATTTAAAAAAAAATCAAGTAAGGACTTGATTAAATAAGTTTATAAAATTATTATAAAATAATATATGTGATATTATTTAAGGGATAAATTGATATTTTTTTAATTTTTATAGTATTTTTAGATTTCTTTATAAATAAAATGTTATGTCTTTTATTTTCTGTATATAAAAATATAATAGTACAATACAGAAATATTCATATATAAAAAAAAATAACTAACATTTAAAGATATAATAATTACTATTAAAAATCAAATATTTAAAATGTTTATAATTTAAAACAAACTAATTTTAAAACAATTATTAAAAGACAAGCAAACATCTAATCTTTCAAGTATTTTTTTGTTTAAACTTTAAACCATTCTAAATGAAGAATCTTTTGACTTCTGAAAAAGGTGCTTCAAGTAGCCATCGCCATGTTCAATTTTTTTGTTTGTAGCCAATTGTACGCATCGAACATTCAAAACGGACTTCTGCTGCTGATTTGATCTCCATTTGTGACGGCCATGGCTGACAGGCGGCATTAGTCGAAATCTTACGAGTATTTGCTTTGGAAAGACATGACAATTACCAAGCTCATGCATACAGATGTTCTTCACTAAACCTGGCCGGGCCTACACCGTTGAAATTTAGCAAAACCGACTTAGATCAACTGTCATCAGTGAGCAGATGAAGGGACCGCCTCGTATTTGGACTCCAGAGCTCTCATGCTGTCTGGATCCCAACTCGGCAGGAATCTACAACCAAGGGCAGTTAGGCAAATTACTGTTTGATTGTGGACCTTATGGACATTTGTTTGATTGGTAGAAAGGTGTATGATGTGTAGTTTCCTGGGTTGGTTTCCACTGTTATTTAGCAAGAATTAGCATCTGTACAACGTTATAGCAATTCATTGAGTCTCCGCAAATCATGTGCTGTCTTCAGAAATTATTCGAATTTGAGAGTCTTTTCGCAGTTCACGTTCCTTTTTTCAGGTTTTTCAGGATTTTGTTCGTAAAACAGCAACAACGATTCTTGTGCATTGTTGCAGGAAACTATTGGGAAATGTCTTTAAACCCCGCTCAGATGATTATCCTTTAAATTAAACTAAACCAAGTGGAGATTTACTTTACCTGATCTGGTTTACTTGATAAATTTGAACACAGGCCAGAAGATTAGTAAAATCATAACTTTACTTGAAGAAATTTCAAAACGATATTATTTTTTGAATATTAAAAAAATAATATGTTATTTTGGTTAGAGTCAATCCTTTAAATTTGTAATTCAATGATGGATCAAATCAAATTTAATAAGTTTATTTTTAAAAAAAATATTTTTTTATCTAATTATATAATAATAAAATTTAGTGATTGTAAAAAAGAAATAAAATAAAATAAAATATTAATTATGATGGATTGTACCATAAGAATGGTTGTTTGGGAACAAAATTAAAAGTAAATGATATTTAATAAAATATGATCTTAAAAACATGTAAATATAATATATTTTAAATTATTTAATTTTTTAAAAATTAAACTTAATAAAATAAAATAAAATAAAATACCAGACAGAGACAAGAGTTTAGGTTGCACAATGACACGACCAAAAGATTGATGTCTTCTCCCAAGTGCAGGAGTGTCGAAGTAATAAATAACCCGGCAAGACCGGGGTCGAACCACAGGGAGGTTAATTGTATAAATTATAAATGACAATAGTACAACAACAATAATAATAACAACAACAATAACAATAGTAACAATAATAATAATAATAATAATAATAATAATAATAATAATAATAATAATAATAATAATAATAGTAGTAGTAGTAGTAGTAGTAGTAGTACTAATAATAATAGTAGTAATAATAATAATAATAATGATGAGAACTTGGAGATGAAAAATTAATGTAAGGATTAAACAATAATAATAACAAATGTCAAGGTTAGAGGTTCCACTAATGGTATATCAAACAAGTATAGTATAAACTCTTATTATTGAATTGGAAACCACACACAAAGGAGGTTCCAATCAGATTATATATTGTTAACATGATTACATTAGTCATCTTATTCAATTAATGCTAATACTTGTAAATCTCGTCAAACATTCATGATTATAACTTATGTTAACAACAAATCAAGTTCCTTTCATAGCTCAGGTGTCGGTTATACCATACATTATGGGCTATGAAAGTGCCAAGCATTTGTTGTACCAAGTGTTATACAACATAAATCAAGATTAATCATTTAACAAGCAAAGTATTAAAGAGTGAACAAGATAACAAATATAAAACATGTTAGTATCAAACATTAAAGTCCATATTAAGTTTACACTATACTTATTCTTACACCATTAGTGTAACCTTTTCACCTTGACATAACTAACTTAGCTAGACATAATGAAAGAAAGCAAAATAGATAAACAAAATAAGAACATAAAAGTTAACTAAGTAAAGGAAAGGAAATGAAAGGCATAAACTTAATATTAATGAAAACAAAGCATAAAAAATACAAAGAGAGAAAGGAAGAGAATGATCTTGATCTGGAAACCAAGATGCCTAAATGCATGGCAAATGCCTCCTTTTATAGGCCAAAATTGAGAACTATTGATTTGATGACTAATTGATAAGTGGGTGGCCAACTTTTGACTTGGTGACAATCCTTATCTTCTCTTGTCTGCCCAAAACGTCATTGATAACGTCAAAACTGGAGCCAGGTGCAAACATGAAAGTTGTAGGCAATTGTCTCAGCTTTCTTGTGTAAAAAATTCAGCTCATTTGGACTTCTAGAACTCCAGATATGGCCAAAATACCGAACAGTGCTCGGGCTGGAAGACAGATTCGGGCTTCTTTGTTGTTTCTACAATTTGGACTTGATAATGGCCTTTTTAGATCTTGGGCTCCATATGAAAGTTGTAGGCCTATGTCTTACCTTTCCATCCATATAAATTGGACCTAAATCTGAGATATATAGCTCTAGATATGACCCAATTACCGAACAGTGTTCCGGTTTGGATTGCACCGACATCTCTTCTCTAAGTTTGACCATCTCTTTATCCATGCAATTTAAGTTCTTCAAGTCATCAATCAATCCTTTCATTTATGTGATAGACCTGCATTAAAAATAGACATTTACCACAAATTAAAGGTATCTTATATTATTAGATACATTATTATAAAACATATTTTAGTTAAGGAGTTATTGATACTTCAAGTGCAAAATGATGATATAAAACCATGATAAAAATGCACTTTTAAGTACTAATCACACCCCCCAACCAGCTTATTACTAGTCCCTAGTAATCAAAGCGTAAAATAGAAAAACAATTTGTATATTCCACAAAGCAAGGTATTCATCATTTAACTTCCATTTCACAGACTAAAAAGCGTTTATAATAAGATTTAAACCCAAATATATATAAAAAAAAAAACAAATTTCTTTCACCGCTCGCACCTCAAGTAATTCATGACAGCATCTTATTATATGATAACATGTGACTCCGCGTGTAATACTATTGAATGCTAGAAAACATCTTCGGTTTCTGTTTTTCAACCCTTCTTTATAATTTCCTCAAATCATAATTTATTTTCTCCTAGCCATATATTATTATAAAGATATATTATTGTAATTCCAAACATTTTTGGATTCAAAATGATACTGAGAGAAAATGAGAGATGGGTGCTTATGTATGTGGATAAGAACAATTCCCACATGGAAACTCTCACCTAAAATGCACACATCTCATCCTTTCGACTGAAATGCTTAGCCTAGCTACACCACAAAATATAATCTACATCCTCTTACTTCTATTGTCCCTCCTTGCATCCGATAATACCCGAAATGCCATTCTGTACATTTCTATCCCTCAAACCATGTCTCGTCCCTGTTAAACAGTAAGCCTGATATGGGAAATTCATTTGAGAGCTTGAGCTTCTGCCCCATTATTGCTCATTTCAGCTTCTTATAGGAAGTTTGACAAAAGGGTCACAAGGAAACAAAAAAAGCTCTGGAGAGTGGGAATAGACATGCACATGAAGGGGGTGGTCTTGCCTAACCACAACCTTTGAAGAGTGACTGAAACTTAGGTTCTCTTTACTTTGGTTTTATCATTCGTTGCCCGATGGAGACACGATCATGCTCATTATATCTCTGTTGAGGTGGAACTTGATCAGGAAGAAACTGCACCCACTAGTACTACTAACATGTCCTCTAAAAAGGAGCTTCTGTCCACTGCCATGAAGAGAACCAGTGAATGGTTTGATTCTTTACCCTTTTGTTTTATGTATGTTTTCATCAAAGGTTTACTTATAAACTGTTTCAGCTTCTTGTTTCTTTCCTTTTTCCTATAATTATGTACTGGGCATGACAAACACCATCAAACTTTACAGGATTTTTTCCCAGGAAATCCCCAGTGATGTCACGGTTCATGCTGGAGGAGCTTCTTTTTCATTGCACAAGGTAGGATTCTCATTCAAATTATGATAATTAGAGATTGAAGAACGATTAATAATTCCAGTCTAGTAATCTGTCTCCTACCTGTGTTACATTATGACCTAGATTTTGTTGTTTGTATCAATAAATCAAACCAATACCAAGAGAAAATAACTAGGTAGCAGTCATCTAATATTCGATTGTGATATTCGTGGTCGTTTAAATTCACATGTTTTTTTTCTCCTTGTTTTACTGCAGTTTCCGTTAGTCTCGAAGTGCGGATACATTAGGAAAATGGTGTCAGAATCTAGTGATGCCGATCTTTCTGAGATAAAAATCCCTAATGTCCCAGGCGGGGCAGAAGCATTTGAGCTAGCGGCAAAGTTCTGTTATGGAATTAATTTTGAAATTAGTACAGAAAACATTGCCATGCTTCGATGTGTGGCAGAGTATCTAGAGATGACTGAGGACTATGCAGCTGGAAATTTAGTGTCAAGGACTGATGCGTATTTGAATGAAGTGGCACTAAAAAGCCTAGCAGGAGCAGTTTCAGTTTTACATCTCTCAGAAAACCTCCTCCCAATGGCAGAGAAAGTGAAATTGGTAAGCCGATGCATAGATGCAATAGCTCTTGCAGCCTGCAAAGAAAGCCAATTTTCTATGTCTGGAAGGTCTGATAGTGGCAATGAGGTTGTGATTTCTTCCATTGTGTCTCAACCAAAGCCCATTGTTGATTGGTGGGCTGAAGATTTAACTGTTCTTAGAATTGATATTTTCCAAAGGGTTTTGATTGCAATGATGGCAAGAGGGTTTAAACAGTACGCTCTTGGTCCTGTACTAATGCTCTATGCGCAGAAATCTCTACGAGGTTTGGTGAGATCCCAACCTGAAAAGTTGACTTGATTCAATTATGTGGCTTCTGTGTTCACAATATCTGAATCTTCTTTTTCTTGCAGGAAGCATTTGGGAAGGGAAGGAAGAAAATTGAGGCACAGCAAGAGCATGAGAAGAGGGTTGTTCTAGAAACAATAGTGAGTCTTCTGCCAAGGGAAAAGAATGTACTGTCAGTTAGTTTCCTCTCTATGTTGCTTCGTGCTGCAATTTATCTTGAGACAACAGTCGCTTGCCGGCTTGATTTGGAGAAGAGGATGGGCTTGCAATTAGGACAGGCCGCCTTGGATGATCTCTTGATTCCTTCATATTCTTTTACAGGGGACACGATGTTTGATGTAGATACTGTTCAGCGGATCATGATGAATTACCTTGAGAATGAAGTTGAAGGAAACCGAATCGGTTACAATGCTGATGATGAATGTGGTGCTACTCTGCTAAGTGATATGGAACGAGTTGCGAAGCTGATGGAGAACTACCTAGCTGAAATAGCGTCCGACCGTAACTTGACAGTTTCAAAATTTATTGGTCTAGCTGAAATTATCCCAGAACAATCAAGGGTAACAGAAGATGGGATGTATAGGGCTATAGATATATACCTCAAGGTGCAGTCCCTTGCATGAAATTCTCTCTATCTGCATTACCTAAAATATGCTGCCTCACTTGAAGTTTCAGATAGTATAGTTTGCATTACTAGTTTTGATCATAAGACAATTTGAATTACGCAGTTTCCATATTTATGTCTGGCTGAGCCTTGGCATGCTTGTTACTTGGTTGATGTCCATTCCTACATAAAAAAAGAAACCCCTCTTATCTCTTCATGCTGTCAATTTAACAGAAGTTCTCCTTCTGATCCGTTCTTTAGGCCCATCCTGCTTTAAGTGACATGGAGAGGAAGAAAGTCTGCAGCTTGATGGATTGTCAGAAACTATCTCGGGAGGCCTGTGCTCATGCTGCTCAGAATGATCGGCTTCCAGTTCAAACTGTGGTCCAAGTGCTGTACTATGAGCAACAACGCCTTCGGGATGTCATGAATGGCAATCTCATGGGTGGAGATTCCCCTGCTCTTCCTCCCAAAGTAAATATATTCTCCACCGATATTCGTCCTGTTTCTGATGAGCTCTCCAGCTTACGCAGAGAGAACGAAGATCTGAAAATAGAGCTAGTAAAAATGAAAATGAAAATAAAGGAGATTGAAAGAGCTACTGTCGTATCAACTACAAGCAGTCCATCTGCTGATAAACCTCCTCTGCCTCGAAAATCATTTATTAACTCCGTGTCAAAAAAGCTTGGAAGGATTAATCCTTTCGTGCGAGCTGATGGCCCCCTCTCCAATACCAAGGCTCGAACCAGACCAAGCAAAGATCGCCGGCATTCAATATCTTGAGTCTCAAAGACATGCACTTATTTTTTTAGAACTACCAGTACTTTGTGAAGAGTACAGCGTAGGATTTTTTGGCTTTGTTTGTGAGGCAGGGGTGAGAAGGCTGCTAGTTGCTATCTCTTTGTATCTTAAAATCTCCTCCTTTGGTTTGATACTTTTGTAAATATTATCTACATTGTGTTTTCAATAAAATATTGATTCAGAGGCTAAAAATAAACCCGGAATTATTAAACTTATTGTTCCTCTGATTGATGTTTCTACACAGCAATAAGTGATCCTTGTTTCTTCTCAAGAAATGAAAATCTGAGTTGCTGCTGTTGAGAGCATAACTCCAGCAGCTATCAGAAATAGTACAATATGACTTTTGTTTTCGTAACTTGGCGCACTATCCTGTTCTAGAACATAAAGCCTTAGTAAAAGTCCATTTAGTAGTCTATTGAAAAATGAAGTTCGTTTAATCATCTTCCAGTTTCACGTTCTTATAACAGGTGCTTCTGACAAGAATCCCTGCAGGTAGGTCAAGAAATGGAGGGCCTGTTAACAGTATAGCGTGGGGTCTGTTTCTAAAATTATGGATTCTTCTTGGATGGAGGTTTTGGAAAAGCAAGGATAGCTCATGGGACAGGCTAGCAGTAGTGCATGTTGAGTGTGTCTGGGCCCCACACACGCGCGCGCGCGCACACGCACGAAAGGTTTAAACTTTCAAAATCCAGGTATATGGAATGTTCCTGAGGGATCTACAAGAACCCGTGGAGGTAGGAAATTTTTTATCAATTATTGAGATAGGAACCTGGTTTTCATCTGGTGGCAGACAAACACAAATATACTCTTCTAGTTGTATTTAGTGGGTTAAGGACTAGAGTTCCCGGCGGATTACAAAAAACTTTGAAGAAAAGAGGAAATTCTGTAAGGAACCTAGAATATTTGACAAAATTAATTCTCCAGGCTGCTGTGTTCTATAAAAGCAAAAGTCTCCTAAATAAAAATAAAAATGATGGGAATAAGTAACATGGAAATTCCAGATAAAAATCCAGGGCCTAATTGCTAGATAATATATGTGGACTGGAACAGAGAAGGTCAATCTTTAGATTATAATTAAATTGTAATGGGTTTTGCAAGGCACAGGGAAAATCTTCTTTACACAAGAAACCCATCATGCTAGTAGCTAAGCAGAAAAACCAATACAAGCATGGCTGATAGATTTAGTCGGTAAGAATCAGTCTAAAATCTTGTCATGTCGACTTCAAAGGTATTTTTTTCAAGCGATGTTCAGACGCAAAACTTGACAAAGCCAAGGAGGTTGTTTTAGTCTATCCTGCCCTACTTGTTCTTCAACCCCAATACTGTTTTTACTTCCATTTTGGTACCCCAAGGTAATGTCAGGAACCTGGAAAAGCCCCAATTCAGGGCCACTTAACTCTTCTCTTCTGGTGTTGATCTTTTGATTTGTCAAGGAACTTGTCCTGTTTAAATGACTGGATCCAGTGGAAGTCGAAGAGAGGCTTGGTCCTGAATCTGAAGTTAGTGGTGTTTCTCGTTTCCTCCTTCTGTTATAGCTCGAAGGTCCAAGTGTTAGCTGAATCTCACTCTCATCTATTAGCTCTAATACTGTATCTGCATTTGATTCTGCAACATAAAGTCCAGCAGGCCTCTCCAAGTCAAGTTTCGCTATCGACTTCTGCTGCATATCGCGTGCATGATTAGTAAGGCCATTCTTTGAGCTCCATAATTCTCGACTCCTCGCACTAGGCCTGTTGCTTTCAATGTTTCTCATCATAATTTTTTGGGTTCGATATAGACGATGAAGTTCACATACCTGCAACATCATTCAAAAAATCAGAATCTCTTATAAGGACAGGCAATATAATTAGTTAAAAGACATCCATATTCATGTGGAGAAAAATTAAGCACCTGCTCTTTGAATGTTTCTTCATGTTTTAACATGGCCATTCTCATGTATTCCTTGTCGTAGGGCTTGAGGAATTTCTCCATGTTTTTTGCTTGTGTTAGGCGTAGCCCAGTTGCCTCCTCGAGAAATTATGTATATATCGTTGAATCCACAATGCCTACTTTCCAAGAACTTGGTTTAAAGTCACATTTGCAGTTTGGCGATGTATTCCCTGCTTGAATCTGTAAGAAGAAGATAAAAAACAAAACAATTTAAAGCTAATAAGCTCCTTGATTGATGATAGATTGCTTAACAATAACAACAAAGAAGTGGTGCAGGATAGGAGCATTCATTTTTACTTCCAAATAGTAATAAATATAAATGCATTACAATAACATCAGCTACTTGTATGATTTGTCTGTTTGCTAGCTTGTGTTTTCTTCCATTCATCCTTCCTGGGCCACAATCATAATTTCCATACACACATCTCCCAATCAAAAACCATAGGGTTACATCACGTTCTATGAAAATATTAAACATTAATTATTTTTTATTACTACTTTTCAATCAAAAGAAGAATATAATGGTACTGACCTAGAATTAGACCACGATAACATACAGACAATTTAGCTCATCATCATTGCATATATATCTGAATGGAGAATTTCGATCCATATAAATAATTTGAATTGAGCTGAGCTGAGACCTATGTTTCCAGAATTTGAGTAGATCAAGGAGAGAAGGGTATGCATGCAATGTTTAGATTTATGGGGATGATCGAAGCCCCTCTTTTAAGAAGAAATTAGTATGCAGCAAGCACTGGCTTTAAGTATTATACTTTCATATTAAATATTGCAATATTAAACCATTTCTCTGTGATCCAAGATCAAAACTCAATATACACATCATGAAGCTAACAATCTCTTCCTCTCTCTCTCTCTCTATGTGTGTGTGTAATGACTAACGCAGAAGCCATTCTTTGACAATATTAGGACTAGATATTAACGTATATATTTGCGCGTGTGTAGCCTGTTGCTACTTAGATAAGGGAAACTGGAGAAGAAAACTCTTCCCAGTTTACGTAGCATAATCAAGAATATGATTGAAACCAAGATTTTAACAACTTTATTTGTAAAAACAAAGGAAAAGAACTATATATATGTCGCTTATAGAATCAAGCACCGAAAAAGGTTAAAGATTGAGATGATCTTCTGACCTGTGTGTAGAGTTTCCAAGAGGAAGATCAAATCTTATGATCTGAAGAAGGAGAAGGATAAGGAGCGAAACAGGAAAAAGAGCACTTCCAATGAAAAGGCTAACAGTAGCTATTTTTCCACCCAAAACCTCTCACCTACAGCAGCTGCTTGTTAGATCAGAAAGACGTTTCCTTCGCATTATCCATCACTGTATGCTGCAGGAGATGGGAATAAAACACAACTTAAGAAGAATTTAAGATTCTCTTCTCCCTTTCTCGCACACGAGAAACCAAAGTGTTTGTTTCATATGGGCTTTGACGCATGCCAAACAAATCCCAGTGTCTTAGCCAATGTCATTCAAGTTTTGTGATAGAGATGCCCCAGACAAGTCCAGCAGCGCAGCTATATAAAATTGGATATAGTAAATTAACCTCAAATTGTTTTATATATAATTTTATAATTTTATAATATAGTTGTTGAGGATCACAAGGCCTAGCAATCTTGCTCCAAACAATCAACGAAATAAATAGCTCACGGTGATGGCTGAGATGAATTACACCACATGCAACCAAGAATTGTTTATCACCATTGACCACCACCAGTAATATATTTACTATTGTCTCCATTATATTATTTGTTTCTTGTGATAATATTCTCTAATTAATTAATTTACGCGTCAGTTAAAATGATTTTTTTTTCCAATCTTAAATACATGTCTCTACATCGATCTAGTGTTTTTTTATAAATATTTTTAATGAATAACTCTACATAATAATTTCAAGATTTAACTAAAAAAATGAAAACAAATCTGCTTGACCATGGAAATCGTATTGAAATTATTAAGTGTTTATACCCATGCACGTTAGTAGGAGCTAGGAAGAAGTTTAGATGACATCTCATGGCCCGTGACAAATAGATCTCAACCTCTCACATTAAGGATTATTTAAAAATTCGATAAAAATTATTTTTTAAAGTGTGTCTGTGTGTGTGTGTGGAACTTGGTATTCATGTAATGACCAATTCCTTGTAAAATCTAAACATTACGTCGCCCAATTGAATTATTTTGAAAAATATCACATTTGTTTCAAAAATCATAAAGCCTCTTTGTACAATTTTAAGCAGCTTATTTCAGAAAAAAAGAAATGATCAATGCTAATAAGGCAATGGCATTGTAGAATTTTGGACAAACTTTAAAAATAACCTAACCATGTATCAATAGTTTTAATTTTGTTATCTAACAACATTAGGTGTCCTTACCTTTAAACTTGAAGAATTGTGAATTTAAAAACATTTTTTATACAATAAACGGCATTATTTTATAGGAAGCTAAACATTTTTTATTCTAACAAAAAAATCTAATCGAGAAGTCAGTTTAAAGATAAAATTAATTAAAAAAATATTTTAAAGACTTATTTGATATTTTTTTCTAGAATTTATATTTACAAATAAAGGGATATAATAAAAAATAATGATTTCAATGAACACTGATCTAAATCAATCCAAATGAATAATAATTTTTTATAGTTAACTACTGTAGATGAGTAAGATATAAAATATTAATATTATTAAATATATATATATATATATATTATTTTATATTAAATAATAAATAGTATTTAGATAATAAATATTTTGAAACTAATTTTAACAGATAAAGAAATAAAAAAGATATAGATATAGCATAGAACTAACTTGTTGACATCCATTATTATTATTATTTCTGGATACATCATGATGGCTAATGGTCATGTGAGAGTAATATAGTACAATCATTTTTCTTCTTTTTCTTCTTCTTTTTTTTTTTTTTTGTTTTTTAAAGAAAGCTGGAGAGGTTAATAATAAAAAGGGAAAAAGAAGAGAAAAGAAAAAAATGTATCAAATAATAAAGATTATCCAATAATATTGTCCCATGCAACAAAATACTGTACATGTGAAGTATTCTTATAATACAATAATTGAATGAATTGAAGGTATGCAGTGTAACTACAGTTGTAATCGCGTTTTCCAAGCAAAAATATCAGAATGACACTCTTAGATAAGAAACGCAGGTGCCACTGCAATATCAGCATCCACCTAGGTCTCCATCTGTTCTGGGGAGAGCGAGAATGAGCCAGAGCTATTTGTCATTGTTATGTCATCGCCATAGAAATTAATGGATATGATAATTACTCACAAATTATTATTATAAATAATTAGAGAGAGACTATATCTATCTATATTCCATAAAATAAAGACAAAATATACTGCAAGTAAACGGAAAAATAAAAACCCGTATGTCTGCTAGTCCTTATCGAGAAACATAATATAATCACATTCACACGCATATGGAGGCCTTGTGTAAAATTGGTCTAAAAGTAAAACCACAGCTAATAATGGACGACAAGAATTTAGAAAGAAAGGTAAGGAAATGGTAGTGAGAGAGGCAGAGTGTACTGGAGAGTGACAATGAAGCACGCGTTGCCGGTCAGGGGAGGTGCAGCCGTATGGGGAGGTGGGTCCATTGGGTTTGACGTAAAAGGCTGAGCCACGGAGGTGATGTGGGTGTGCTTGGGTCCCACCTCTTAAAAATATGAACAGATTCTTTTCATGTAGTTAAATCAAATTTATGTAGCGAGTCTGTTTATTATTTCCTTGATAAAATATGTCTTTGTTGTCTTTTTAATTTCAGATAACTGAGCATAGTTTATTGAAATTAAAGGTTGATTTTAGTGAATTAAATATTTTTTTCACCATTTAAATTATTATTATCAGCTTTTCTTTTCTTTTCGTTTTTTAATTTATTTTTAATACAAAGTGCACGAAGTTGTAGAAAGAGAGGAATAATCAAAATTTATATGCTTGGGAGGGCAGGGACGAGGAAGGAGCGCTGTAGAGGGTGTTTTTATCGCACATGTACGTAATTTTGAAGTGGGATTGTCAAAACAGAACTCATTGAGGAATCTTGCTTCCTGCCATGTCGGTGAACATCTTTTATAGCAATCAGCAAGCCAT
>NW_011504935.1:0-1001 GCF_000495115.2 Populus euphratica
ATTTTTTTTTAATAATATGAGATAAAAATAGATGACAAAAAAGTTAAATTCAATCAAAAAAAGAAAAAAAACACCCCAACAAACCAATTTTAGCTTTGTAATTTCTTTCTTAAACAAAAAAAATTGAAAAAACTAAAAGACAAATACAGATTAAAATATTTAATATCGCAACATGAGTCATTTGCTTAGTTTTGTTTAATAATTTTTTAATAAAATAAATTTAAAATAAAAATCGACATACACATAAGATTTATTGAATAAGATAACAAGAAAAAAAAACATATCATGCAAGACTATATATATTAAAAATTTTATGAAAAATAAATATTTTTTAATTCTAAAAATAAATTTAATATATATAAATTATAACAATTATTTAGCATACATGCAAGCAATTCAATTACAAGACAAACAAATTTACTTACAAAGAAACTTCAATTACATAATAAATATTTCTATTAATAATTAATTAAAAAAATATTTATAACATGTGTTTGCAAGAAGATTTTGTTTCTACAATATTACTTCTCAATGAAAAAAATTATATTTTTGTTTGAATAGAAGGGTACTCTAAATTATTATATGCTAGTGCGGTTCAATATGGACTTCAATGCTTATATCCTAAACAACTTGTTATTAACATGTCTTACATACTAGTACGGTTCAATATAGACTTCAATGCCTATATCCTAAACAACTTGGTAAACTGTTAATCTAGAGTTGTATTGTATAACATTTGGTACATCAAATACTTGATCCTTCATAGTCTTCGGCCGACATTGTTATTATAAGAGGAACTTGATTTGTTGTCAACATAAGTTAGCATCATGAGTACTTGATAAAATTTAAAAGTATGGTGTTATGTAAATAAGATGATTAATATGATCATATTGATAATTAATAAAGAGTTTATACCTTACTTATCTCTAATACTATTAGTGTATCCTCTAACCTTGACATTTGTTTTTTTAATTGTATATTCTTCACATTAATCTTACATC
>NW_011504935.1:1054-4666 GCF_000495115.2 Populus euphratica
CCACCATCATTGTTGTTGTTGTTGTTGTTATTCTTATTCTTATTCTTATTCTTATTCTTCTTATTATTATTATTATTATTATTATTGTTTATAATTTATATAGTTAACTTCCTTGTGATTCGATCCTGGTCTCCTGGTCTTGCCGGGTTATTTATTACTTTGACACTCCTTCACTTGGAATAAGATATTAACTCTTTAATCCTGTCAGCAGGTCAAATAAAAAAAATCTAATGCAAATGAATGAACGACTAGTTGTTGTTAACATGTTTTTTTGACATCAAGTAAAAAATATAACTATAAATTCAAAATCCAATGCTTATATTTAATAAAATAAAACAATGATCATATACATTAATAAAAACATGTATGATCTCAAGTTAATTTGTGACATAGTAGAAAAATAAAACATTATTTTGTGTCTGTGTTTCCCTACATGATGATTGATACAATCCAAACTACACAAAAGAATCAATTAGAAGTTCTAAATAGGCCAATTACAATATCAAGGGTAAAGAAGTTTAAAGATGGATTCAATAAGCTTATTTAGCGTAATTGACCCAAAGTGAATTTCAAGGAGGTTATAACTTCAATAAGTGATGATCAAGTCGTTGTCAATCTAATATATGTGCAAGAGGAGCTTGATCCGTCTACAACATGGACCTAATTATTTCATAATGATGGACTAATTAATTTTGATATTAGAGGCGGTTTGGGGTTTTTTTTTCCTAATACACAGTTTTACTCTAACAATTATAATTTTTAAATCATAATTGTTAACATGGCATAAGGCTAAAATTTTACCTTAAGCTTTTAGAGGTCTTGTTCTATTTTCACTTAAATTTCTAAAGCAATCGAAGATTAGAAAGGCTTTGCGATAAGATCCAGAAGCTACTGTGCAAAAATCATATTAGTTTTCTAGTTAATTTAGGATTTGTTTCTATTTTATTTAGAAATCTTTTATTATTTTTTCAACATTGTTTATAAAGTTTTGACATGTTATAAATAGGGTTACTTAGCTTATATGTAGGGGTTTTTTAGGAACATACTTTAATTTTAGTAATTATTATTGTGTGTGTGAGCTTTTGCTGATATCCTTTGATTGTTCATTGAACTTCTATGACTTATCAAAGGATTAATCAAGCTTTATGATGTTTTCTATACTTCTTGTTCGCATTTCTCTATAGGCAATAAGTGAGAGTTTGATTATTTATCATTTTAGTGTCTTAGCACAGGTTATCGTTGTGTCAAGCTCAATTTTAAACCTGATTTTAACTTTCTTGAGAATGGTTAATTTAAATGTTGGTTTTCATAGTTTTATATTATTGGGATTCATATCAATAATTCTTTTAATCGAGAAATGTAAAACTATTTAAAAAAAAAACTAAATAAACAATCTTAAAAAAAAACAATCTAATGGACACAACTAGGTGTAGAAGCTAATGAGCAATTTTCCAGCAAGACAATTAAACTATAACTAAAACTGCTCAGTGTTTTATTATGGACTACACAGTGCAGTCCACAGTAAAACACTGACCAGCTACTTTTTTTCTCTTTTTTTTTTCTTAAAAATGTTTTTTTTTATTTTTTTAAGTTGTTTTGTTTCTTTGTTTTTTTTAATGAATATTTTTTTGTTTAATTTTTTTGTTAATATTAATTTTTTTCTATTTAGTTATCAAACTTTTATGACACAGGTTTCGAGTTTGACGGGTTAACCCAGATTTTTTTTCTGATTTTTTTTAATTAATTAATTTTTCAAGTGCAGTCCACAATGAAACGCTGAACTATTTTTTTTGTTTGGCGTTTTGTTTTGTTTTTTTAAGCAGTTTTTTTTCTTTGTTTTTTTAATGAATATTTTTTTTGTTTAATTTTTTTTTGTTAATTTTAAATTTTTTTTCTATTTAGTTATCAAACTTGCATAACACGGATTCCGGGTTTGACGGGTTAACCCAGATTTTTTTTTTGTTTTTCTTTTCAATTAATTTTTTTTATTTATTATTGTAACATATACTAAAAGGCATCAGTGTTTTACTGTGGACTGCACTATGCAATCCACAGTAAAACATTGATGATTTACCTTTTTTTTCATTTTTTTTTTCTTGTGTAGTCCACAGTAAAACACTGATGATTTATTCTTTTTTTCATTTTTTTTCCCTTTCTACTTTTTTACACTGATGAGTTTAGTTTATTTGGGCTAGGTTGTTTTTTTTTTTTAATGTCTTTCCAATTTTTTTTTCTTTTTTTTCTTTTAATGAATTGTTTTTGTTTAATTTAGTTTGTTAATGTTAATTTTTTTATTTAGTTATCAAACTTTCATGACACGGATCTCAAGTTTAACAGGTTAACCTGATTTGATAAGTTAACTTGAATTTTTTTTGTTTTTTTTGTTTTAATTAATTTTTTTCATTTAGTTTAGTTTCTTAATGTTGAATTTCTTTCTATTTAACTTCGACTTCCATAACACGTATCCCGGATTTAACGGGTTGACCTGGTTTTGGATTGCACAGTGCAATCTGCAGTCTAAATGCTGAGCTGTCTTTTTTTTCCATTTTTTTTTAATTTTTATGCCCCTAGAGTTTTTTTTTTTTTTGCGTTTTTCTTTGTTTTTTTTCTTTTAATGAATTTTTTTTGTTTAATTTTTTTTTGTTAATGTTAATTTTTATTTTATTTAGTTATTAGACTTTCATGATACAGATCCTGGGTTTGACAGGTTAACAAGGTTTGAGGAGTTAACCTGTAATTATATTTTTTGCTTTTTTTGTTTTAATTAATTTTTTTTTTAATTTAGTTTGTTAATGTAAAATTTCTATTTAATTATCAGACATTCATGACACGTATCCCGAGTTTGACAGGTTAACCTGAATTTTTTTTTCTTTTTTCATTTTAATTAATCGTTTTCCTTTAGTATAGTTTGTTAATGTTAAATTTTTTTCTATTTAATTATCAGACCTTCATGAAACGTATCTCGAGTTTGACGGGTTAACCTGATTTGACGGGTTAATCCAGTTAATTATAGGTTAACCTGGTTAATTCAGATTTTTTTTCTTTTTCTTCACAGTGCAGTCCACAGTGAAAATGCTGATGCCTTTTGTTTGTTTTTATTTTTTTTTCTTTTTAATTAATTTTTTTCATTTAATTTAGTTTGTTAATGTTAAATTTTTTTCTATTTAGTTATCAAACATTTATGACATGGATCCCGGGTTTAACGGGTTAACCTGGTTTGACGGGCTAGCCTAGTTAATTCTGGGTTAACCCGTCAATTTTTTTTTCCTATTTCGTTGTCAAACTTTTACGACACGAATCTAAAGTTTGATGGGTTAACTTAGTTTAAATGGTTAACTCAGTTAATTCATATTTTTTTTCTTTTTCTTCATTAGTTTTTTTCTTCATGTTGGTTTTTTTTCTTTGAATTAATTTATTTAATTATCACACTTTTATGACACGATTTTGTAGTCAAACTCACATCCAAAACTATTGAGTCTGGTATTGCAGGTATACCCACTTAAACTTGAATTATGCATGTTTAATATTATTATTAATATTATAAATATTACTTTTGGGTCAGACGTTGTAGCCAAACCCAAGACTCTTGGATATAATTTTACACAAAAATTT
>NW_011504991.1:0-4530 GCF_000495115.2 Populus euphratica
ATGATTGCCCTTTTAATTTCTCATCTATAAAATCCTCTCTTCCCTTCATTTCCACTCAATCCATACATTCATCAAATATAGAAGTGTGTAGAAATGGCAAGTTCCTCAAGTCATCAGATAAAAAATATTTGTGTTTTCGATGGATCTAGTCATGGAAAAGAAAAGGAGCTTTTAGAATCAGCAAATCATCTTGGTTAGGTGTTAGCTGAGAGAAAGATTCATTTAGTGTATAGGGGAGGCAGTCTTAGGTTAATGGGAGGTGTGTCAATAGCTGCATTTTTAGGAGGTAGTCAAGTTTTGGGGGTCGTCCCCGAAGCTTTAGCACAAGGGGACATAATTGGAAAAACAATTGGAGAGGAACTTCAGGTCTCCACAATATCAACTCGAATGAATGCAATGTTTAACCATGCTGATGCCTTCATTGCTTTACCAAGTGGTCTAGACACATTGGAAGAGATCTTTCATATTTCTTCTTGGGCCCAACTACACATTCTCCATAAACCTATAGGTTTGTTAAATGTTAATGGTTATTATGATAAGTTTATGATAAGTTGTTATCTTTTCTTGATCATGCTGTGGAACAGGAATTTCTAACATCTTCTACATGACAAATCATAATCTGTGCTGCTACTGCTGAACAATTGATTGACCAACTACAATATTTCATTCCTGTAATTGATCCTTCTATGAGTTGCATAAATTGGTCAACTAAGGAAAGCCATAAAAAGCTTAGATTGGATTTGAGCCTTCATTTATGAATCTTTGTGTCTTTTGGTTTTATTATTGTGTTTTGTTGTTACTTATATTTGTTTCAGTGTGTTTCAGGTTTGTTAGTGTTCGTTATTTCAGGTGATATCTTCTATACTCTATCTTTTTACCTTTAAACAATGAGGATAATGTCTTATTTTGGTTGGGGGGAGAGGGTAGTAGCTAAAAAAAAAACTGTATTTTCTATTTCATAAAGCATGTGCAAAATTGTTGTTACTATGATGGTAGAGTAAGGAGAACTTTTATGACTCTTGAGACGCATCTTAGTAATCATTTGTAACAAGGTCTATTATAATATTTCTTGAAATATTCAGATTTACAAACTCTCGCATTGTTATCACTTAATTATGCTCATATACTTATTTAACATGTATTCTTAAACCTTAATTTACACACACACACTTTCAAAGTCTACCACTTGATGTACGTGGACCCATAATAAGTATAGTGTAAACTAACATATGATTGTGGGTTGCATATTGGATTATTACATTATTTATGTTCTTTTGTTAAAGGTAACAACTAAGGGAAAAGGCTTCAGGATTTTTGCCAGCTCAGATAGTATATAATTAAAAAAAAAAAATGATAATAATAAAAATGTAGATAAGTTTGGTTTCCTAGCCTCCCTAACCTAAGCAATTAAGCCCGAAGGGGTGTTTTAACACCTAATACCCTAAAGTCAACTGACTTGGGAGCTATTGGCCCAACCCTTGTTACATGGGTTGAGGAGAAAACCTTAAGGGAATCAAACATTGCACTATCTACATATCAGTATCTGCGACCCGAGTTACTAAGCTCGTAGGGGTGTCTTAACACCTAATGCCCTTAGACCAACTGGTCTGAGAGTCATTAGCTGAAAGCTTGTTACATGGTTTAAAGATACGTGGTGTTTTTAAATTATATGTATATATATTTAAAAAAAAAAGAAAAAAAAGACAAAAATAATAATCCCAACCTAAGGAAGTTAACCTTAAACATTAGAACAAAAAATTTGTTTTCTTCCAAGAAAAGCCCCATAATTATGTGTTGATAAGTTGAGCATAAAAGAAAGGTTTATTAATATCTTGTTAAGAGGTATTGAGTAGATATATAAATTTAATGAGAGTTTGCTTATCTGGATAGATTAATGAAAGTTAAATGATGACTACCTTGCTTTGTGGAATTTGCAAAGTATTTTTCTATTTTAACACTTTGATTACTAGGGACTAGTAATAAGCTAGTTGGGGGGTGTGATTAGTACTTAAAAGTGCATTTTTATCAAGGTTTTATATCATCATTTTGCACTTGAAGTATCAATAACTCCTTAACTAAAGCAAGTTTTATAATAATATACCTAATAATATAAGATACCTTTAATTTGTGGTAAATGTTCATTTTAAATGCAGGCCTATCACATAAATGAAAGGATTGATTGATGAATTTAAGAACTGAAATTGAAAGGATAAAGAGATGGCCAAACATAGAAAAGAGATATCGGTGCAATCCAAACCGGAACACTGTTTGGTAATTGAGTCATATCTGGAGTTATAGATCTCAGCTTTAGGTCTACTTTATATGGATGCAAAGGTAAGACATAGGTTCACAACTTTCATATGGAGCCCAAGATCTAAAAAGGCCATTTTCAAGTCCAAATTGTAGCAACAACAAAGAAGCCCGAATCTGTCCTCTAGCCCGAGCACTGTTCAGTATTTTGGCCATATCTGGAGTTCTAGAAGTAGAAATGAGATGAATTTTTTACACAAGAAAGCTTAGACAATTGCCTACAACTTTCATGTTTCGAGTGGCTCCAATTTTGACGTTATCAATGATGTTTTGGGCAGACAAGAGAAGATAAGGATTGTCACCAAGTCAAGAGTTGGCCACCCACTTATCAATTAGTCATCAAATCAATAGTTCCCAATTTTGGCCTATAAAAGAAGGCATTTGCCATGAATTTAGGCATTTTGGTTTCCAGATCAAGATCATGCTCTTGCTTTCTCTCTTTGTATTTTTTGTAATATTTATACTTTACTTTCATTAATATCAAGTTTCTGCCTTTCATTTCCTTTCCTTTACTTAGTTAACTTTTATCTTATTTATGTTCTTATTTTGTGTATCTATTTTTCTTTCTTTTATTATGTCTAGCTAAGTTTATTATGTCAAGGTGAAAAGGTTACATTAATGGTGTAAGAATAATTATAGTGTAAACTTAATATGGACTTTAATGTTTGATACTAACATGTTTTGTCTTTGTTATCTTGTTCACTCTTTAATACTTTGTTTGTTAAATGACTACTCTTGATTTATGTTGTATAACACTTGGCAATTTCATAGTTCAGACAGTATGGTATAATCGACACCTGAGCTATGAAAGGAACTTGATTTGTTGTTAACATAAGTTATAATCATGAATGCTTGACGAGATTTACAAGTACTAGCATTAATCAAATCAGATGACTAATATAATCATGTTAACAATCTATAATTAGATTGGAACCTCCTTTGTGTGTGGTTTCCAATTGAATAATAAGAGTTTATACTATACTTGTTTGACATACCATTAGTGGAACCTCTAACCTTGACATTTGTTATTATCATTATTTAATTCTTATGTTAATCTTTCCATGTCAAAGTTCTCATCAACTTCTTCTTTTTCTTCTTCTTCTTCTATTATTATTATTATTATTATTACTACTACTACTACTACAACAACAACTACTACTACTACTATTATTGTAATTATTGTTATTGTTGTTATTACTATTATTATTGTTGTTGTTACTATTGTCGTTTATAATTTTTACAATTAACCTCTCTGTGGTTTGACCCCGGTCTTGCTGGGTTATTTATTACTTCGACTTTCCTGCACTTGGGAGAAGAAAACAATCTTTTAGTCGTGTCAAAATGACTAAAAGATTAATGTCTTCTCCCAAGTGCAGGAGAGTCAAAGTAATAAATAACCCGACAAGAATGAGGTTGAATCATAGAGAGGTTAATTGTATAAATTATAGATAACAATAATACAACAACAATAAAAATAATAATAGTACTAGTAGTAGTATTATTAGTAGTAGTAATAATAATAATAATAATAATAATAAAGATAATAATAATAATAATAATAATGAAGAAGAATAATAATAATAATAATAATAATAATAATAATAATAATAATAATAATAATGAAGAAGAAGAAGAAAAAGAAGGAGTAGAAGAAGAAGAAGATGAGAACTTTGAGATGGAATATTAATGTAAGGGTTAAACAATGATACCAACAAATATCAAGGTTAGAGGATCCACTAATGGTATGTCAAACAAGTATAGTATAAACTTTTATTATTCAATTGAAAACCACACATAAAGAAGGTTCCAATCAGTTTATAAATTATTAACATGATCACATTAGTTATCTTATTCAATTAATGCTAATACTTGTAAATCTCGTCAGGCATTCATTATTATGACTTATGTTAATAACAAATCAAGTTCCTTTCATAGCTCAGGTGTCGGTTATACCAAACAGTATGGGCTATGAGAATGCCAAGTATTTGTTGCATTCATTATTATAACTTATGTTAACAACAAATCAAGTTCCTTTCATAGCTCAGATGTCGGTTATACTATACAGTATGGGCTATGAGAGTGCCAAGTATTTGTTGTACCAAGTGTTATACAACATAAATCTAGATTAGTCATTTATGACTTATGTTAACAACAAATCAAGTTCCTTTCATAGCTCAGATGTCGGTTATACCATACAGTATGGGCTATGAGAGTGCCAAG
>NW_011505037.1:0-2641 GCF_000495115.2 Populus euphratica
TATAAATAAAAATAATACAACAACAACAACAATACTAATAGTAATAGTAATAGTAATAGTAATAACAGTAGTAGTAATAATAATAATAATAATAATAATAATAAAGAAGTTGACAAGAACTTTGATATGAAAGATCAATGTGAGGATCAAACAATGATAAAAACAAATGTTAAGGTTAGAGGATCCACTAATAGTATTTCAAACAAGTATAATATAAACTCTTTTTATTATTCAATTGGAAACCACACACAAAGTTGGTTCCAATCGGATTATAAATTGTTAACATGATTACATTAGTTATCTTATTCAAATAATGTTAATACTTGTAAATATTGTCAGAAATTCATGATTATAACTTATGTTAACAACAAATTAAGTTCCTTTCATAGCACATTACACCATACAATTGGACTATGAAAGTGCCAAGTATTTGTTGTGCTAAATATTATATAACATAAATCTAGATTAACCATTTAACAAGCAAAGTATTATGAGTGAACAAGATAACACATATAAAATATGTTAGTATCAAACATTAAAGTCCATATTAAGTTTACACCATACTTATTCTTACACTATTAGTATAACCTTTTCACATTGACATAATAAACTTAGCTAAACATAATGAAAGAGAGAAATATAAATAAACAAGATAATAACATAAATAAGATAAAAGTTAACTAAGTAAAGAAAATGAAATGAAATGAAAAGCATAAACAAGATATTAAAACTTAAGCATTACAATAAAGAGAGAGCAAGAGCATGATCTTGATCTGAAATCCAAGATGCCTAAATGCATGACAAATGCCTGCTTTTACGGGCTGAATACTGAACAATATTTGGGTTGTAGGACAAATTCAAGGATTTCATTGTTGCTAAAATTTTGATTTTCAAATAGTAGAATTAAGTCTTGCATTCTTGACACGACTAAAAGATTGATGTCTTCTCCCAAGTGCAGGAGTATCGAAGTAATAAATAACCCGGCAAGACCGGGGTCGAACCACAGGGAGGTTAATTATACAAATTATAAATAACAATAATACAACAACAATAACAATAACAATAACAACAACAACAACAACAACAACAACAACAACAACAACAACAATAATAATAACAACAACAACAACAACAACAACAACAACAACAACAACAAAATAATAATAATAGTAATACTAATAATAATAGTAATAATAATAAAGAAAAAGAAGGAGAAGAAGAAGAAGAAGATGAGAACTTTGAGAAGGAATATTAACGTAACGATTTAACAACAATAACGATAAAAGTCAAGGTTAGAGGATCCACTAATGGTATGCCAAACAAGTATAGTATAAACTCTTATTAGTTAATTGAAAACCGCACACAAAGGAGGTTCCAATCAGATTATAGATTGTTAACATGATTACATTAGTCATCTTATTCGATTAATGCTAATACTTGTAAATCTCGTCAAGCATTCATGATTATAACTTATGTGAACAACAAATCAAGTTCCTTTCATAGCTCAGGTGTCGGTTATACCATATAGTATGGGCTATGAAAATGCCAAGCATTTGTTGTACCAAGTGTTATACAACATAAATTAAGATTAGTCATTTAACAAGCAAAGTATTAAAGAGTGAATAAGATAACAAATACAAAACATGTTAGTATCAAACATTAAAATCCATTTTGAGTTTACACTATACTTATTCTTACACCATTAGTGTAACCTTTTCACCTTGACATAATGAACTTAGCTAGACATAATAAAAGAAACAAAAATAAATAAACAAAATAAGAACATAAATAAGATAAAAGTTAGCTAAGTAAATGAAAGGAAATGAAAGGCATAAACTTGATATTAATGAAAGCAAAGCATAAACATTACAAAAAATACAAAGAAAGAAAGGAAGAGTGACACGATGAAAAGATTGATGTCTTCTCCCAAGTGTAGGAGTGTCGAAGTAATAAATAACCCGGCAAGACCAGGGTCGAACCACAGGGAGGTTAATTGTACAAATTATAAATGACAATAGTACAACAACAATAATAATAATAACAACAACAATAATAATAGTAATAACAACAATGACAATAACAATAATAACTATAATAATAATAATAATAATAATAATAATAATAATAATAATAATAGTAATAGTAATAGTAATAGTAATAATAATAATAATAATAATAATAATAATAATAATAATAATAAAGAAAGAGAAGAAGAAGAAGATGATGAGAACTTGGAGATGGAAAATTAATGTAGGGATTAAACAATTACCGAACAATGTTCCTGTTTGGATTGCACCGACGTCTCTTTTCTAATTTTGGTCATCTCTTTGCCCTTGCAATTTAAGTTCTTAAAGTCATCAATCAATCCTTTCATTTATGTGATAGGTCTGTATTCAAAATAAACATTTACCACAAATTAAAGGTATCTTATATTATTAGATATATTATTATAAAACATGCTTTAGTTAAGGAGTTATTGATACTTCAAGTGCAAAATAATGATATAAAACCATGATAAAAATGCACTTTTAAGTACTAATCAAAGAGCATGATCTTGATCTGGAAACCAAGATGTCTAAATGCATGGCAAATGCCTCCTTTTATAGGCCAAAATTGGGAACTATTGATTTGATGACTAATT
>NW_011505037.1:2675-4422 GCF_000495115.2 Populus euphratica
GAGTGGGTGGCCAACTCTTGACTTGGTGACAATCCTTATCTTCTCTTGTCTGCCCAAAACATCATCGATAACGTCAAAATTGGAGCCACTTGAAAACATGAAAGTTGTTGGCAATTGTCTCAGCTTTCTTGTGTAAACAATTCAGCTTTCTTGTAGTCAAAATTATTATATGTGTTCACTTTAATGCAAGTATGGATTTTCCAATTCTAAGCCATGAAAAGAAGGTAAAAGTTGAATAATACGTGGTTTAAAATTAAAATGAGATGCATCGGGAGGAAAAACTATGCATGATGGTGCACTTGTTCTTGTGGGATTCATGTGGTCTCTGAGTATTCTAGCACGTTATTCTCATTATGAAGTGATTGATTATCTTTCTCGGCCATATTTTTTTGAAAATGATGAGGATACCCTACAAAGTCTACCACTTGATGTACGTAACCATACTATCATGCACGTGTAGGAATGGAATAAAAGGAAAAAGAAAACAAAAGAAGAAGAAACAAGAGAAAAGAAATAAAGTTATATATAAGAAAAGTGAAAAGAGAAAATAAAATAAATATTATAATTTATACAAAACTTACCTCCCCGGCAACGGCGCCAAAAACTTGACACGACTAAAAGATTGATGTCTTCTCCCAAGTGCAGGAGTGTCGAAGTAATAAATAACCCGGCAAGACCGAGGTCGAACCACATGGAGGTTAATTGTACAAATTATAAACGACAGTTATACAACAACAACAACAACAATAATAATAATAATAATAATAATAATAATAATAATAAAGAAAAAGAAGGAGAAGAAGAAGAAGAAGATGAGAACTTTGAGAAGGAATATTAACGTAAAGATTTAACAACAATAACGATAAATGTCAAGGTTAGAGGATCCACTAATGGTATGTTAAACAAGTATAGTATAAACTCTTATTAGTCAATTGAAAACCACACACAAAGGAAGTTCCAATCAGATTATAGATTGTTAATATGATTACATTAGTCATCTTATTCGATTAATGCTAATACTTGTAAATCTCGTCAAGCATTCATGATTATAACTTATGTTAACAACAAATCAAGTTCCTTTCATAGCTCAGGTGTCGGTTATACCATACAGTATGGGCTATGAAAGTGCAAAGCATTTATTGTACCAAGTGTTATACAACATAAATCAAGATTAGTCATTTAACAAGCAAAGTATTAAAAAGTGAACAAGATAACAAATACAAAACATGTTAGTATCAAACATTAAAGTCCATTTTGAGTTTACACTATACTTATTCTTACACCATTAGTGTAACCTTTTTACCTTGACATAATGAACTTAGCTAGACATAATAAAAGAAAGAAAAGTAAATAAACAAAATAAGAACATAAATAAGATAAAAGTTAGCTAAGTAAATGAAAGGAAATGAAAGGCATAAACTTGATATTAATGAAAGCAAAGCATAAATATTACAAAAAATACAAAGAAAGAAAGGAAGAACATGATCTTGATCTGGAAACCAAGATGCCTAAATGCATGGCAAATGCCTCCTTTAATAGGCCAAAATTGGGAACTATTGATTTGATGACTAATTGATGAGTGGGTGGCCAACTCTTGACTTGGTGACAATCCTTATCTTCTCTTGTCTGCCCAAAAAATCATTGATAACGTTAAAATTAGAGCCACTTAAAAACATGAAAGTTGTAGGAAATTGTCTCATCTTTCTTGTGTAAACAATTCAGCTCATTTGGACTTCTAGAACTCAAG
>NW_011504945.1:0-4644 GCF_000495115.2 Populus euphratica
TTGTTTGGGGTTTTTAAGAGGTGTGGAAGAGAGATAAAAGTGGTCAAACTCCGAACAAAACTATTAAAAAAACAAAACATTACAGGTTGTCATCCATAAAGAAGAAGAGGATATTATTCACCATGCACCAAAACAATGTTGTTTTAGTTAATTTTATTTTTTTTGTTTTAATTATTAAAATTTGTTATTTCATGTAAAGTGAAAACTATGTATTTTTTGCTGAAAAGATATTATATTTCTTTCCAAAGATGTCCTTCAATTCTTTTACTTTTTTTTACTGAATTTGGTTATTGATTCTATCTTTTTGTTCAATTTTTTTGTTTTATCAATGTTTATTCTCAATTTAACTCCTGATTACATTTTAAAAATTCATTTATTTTGATGCCTTTAATTCAGTCTTTGGCTTTTCAATCTTCAATTTTTAGCCAATTTCAACCCTTTTCTTTTAATTCCATGATTGATTTCTTTTAAAATAGTCATTATATATTGACACATTTTTTAAATTCAGTCATTGAATTTTTAATTTTTAATTTTTAATTGTCAACAAATTTCAACTATTTTCTCTCAATTTCATCTCAATTTTGTTCCTAGATGCATTTTTTTTCATTATTTCTTTTGATTATTTTTTTATTTATTAAAGTATATTATGTTTTATTTTTTCACTTTTTTGTTTGACATTTTTTTTCCTTTTTATTGGGATATTTAAGACAATGCAAAAAATTAGGTTATAATATAAATAATTATTTTATCAATCAATGCATATATTTTTTACACAAATTATATAATTTGTTATAATTAGATAAAAGGAAATAACTTTAATGGAATACATAATAGAATGGTAGAGTTTTATATACACACACAAACCCATCAAAAATAAAAATAAATATTTAGATGAACAACACAAGATCTTTTAAGTGATGAAAGTGGATGGAAAGATTTAGTAGCCTTTAAGGATTATACTTGTAAAATTTGCTTAATTATGAATAGTAAAGTAGCTAGACTTTTTTTTAAAAAAATTTCCCTCTCACAATTGAATTTTTGTATAGCCTAATTAAAAATAAATAAGCTGGAAAATATATAAAAAAATATCAAGTTAAAAAATAAAGAATCGAAAAGTTAAATATAGAAAAAATACATGACTCGTTCTAATTCTCAACAATTTATATTCTAAATCAAAAATTTATTTTATTTATTTTAGTTGTTGAATTTAAGAAAAAAAAAGTTATCAATTTTCATGGTTCTTATAACTAAAATGGTTAAATTTAGTGTCAAATGTTTTTTTCAATAAAATAAAATTAATAATGATGGTTTTTTCTTCTAAAAATAGTAGAATAGCAAATCAAATTCAGTTTTGATTTTAAAATTTTATTAATTTTAAATTTTTGAATGATTTTGGGGTTGATGAGTTGTTTATATTGATTTTAATAGTATTTTATTGCTTTTAAATGAAAATAGCTTGAGAAACGGAATTTTAAGGGGGGAAGAATCCCTCACAGCCTATCCTTTGTTTTTTGGTCACGATAGTGACTGTTAGGTTTTGGGAACCAGTAAGAGACTGGTCACTTGCCACGTTAGACAACCTATCATGATCTTAATTAAAAAAAAAAAAAAGGAGCAGATGACGTCCAATCTTAAGGTAAAAAAATAAAAAATTGTAAGTGTGCGCAGGCCTTTTAATTTAGATGAGGCCAGCACGGCCAACCAATTTTCTTTTTTTTTTTCCTTTTTGTTAATTTAAATTTAGATTTTCTTAAAAAAATTCATCAATTTAAAGTATTGCTAAAATACTAATTTATTAAATTTATTAAATTAATAAATAATATATTTTAGATGTTATTTTATTAAATAATATTCAATTTTCACTTTATTGTTGAATAAGAATATAATAATTATTTTTATAATATAAGTAAGGTTTTTTTACAACTCATTATTATTTTTTAAAGAATTTTATCTAGTTGTTTTTCTAACAATTTTTTTTATTATCATATAATTAAATAAAAGTTATTTCAATAAACCAATGTTAGTAAATCTAGTTAAGTCCATTTATTGATTCATCAATTTAATAGATTAGTTCGGATTAATTATATTAATTGAAAATATTAGTATCTTGATATTTTTTTTAAAAAAATACTTTGATATTTAAAAATTTTAATTGCTTATTGGAGAATAAGTTTTATAATTTATTGTGATTTGCTTTATATATAGTTAGCTTGATTTCATAACTAACACGACTAAAAGATTGATGTTTTCTCCTAAGTATAGGAATGTCAAAGTAATAAATAACCCGGCAAGACCGGGATCGAATCATAGGGAGGTTAATTGTACAAATTATAAATAACAATTATAAACAACAAGAATAGCAATAACAGCAATAACTATAATAATAATAATTGTATTAGTAGTATTAGTAGTATTAATAATAGTAATAGTAATAGTAATAGTAATAATTATAATAAAGAAAAAGAAGGAGAAGAAGAAGATTAGAACTTTAAACAATGATAATAACAAATGTCAAGGTTAGAGATTCCACTAATGGTATGTCAAGCAAGTATAATATAAACTCTTATTATTTAATTGGAAACCACACATAAAGAAGGTTCTAATCAGATTATAAATTGTTAACATGATTACATTAGTCATCATATTCGATTAATTCTAATACTTGTAAATCTCGTCAAACATTCATAATTATAACTTATGTTAACAACAAATTAAGTTCCTTTCATAACTTAGGTGTCGGTTATATCATACAGTATGGGCTATGAAAGTGTCAAGTATTTGTTGTACCAAATTTTATACAACATAAATCAAGATTATTCAATTAACAAGCAAAGTATTAAAGAGTGAACAAGATAACAAATACAAAACATGTTAGTATCAAATATTAAAGTTCATATTAAGTTTACATTATACTTATTCTTATACCATTAGTGTAACCTTTTCACCTTGACATAATTAACTTAGCTAGACATAATGAAAGAAAGAAAAATAGATAAACAACATAAAAGTTAACTAAGTAAAGGAAAGGAAATAAAAGACAAAACTGAATATTAATGAAAGCAAAGCATAAACATTACAAAAAATACAAAGAGAGAAAAAAAGAGCATGATCTTGATCTGAACACCAAGATGCCTAAATGCATGGCAAATGCCTCCTTTTATAGGCCAAAATTGGAAACTATTGATTTGATGACTAATTAATGAGTGGGTGACCAACTCTTGACTTGATGACAATCCTTATCTTCTCTTGTCTGTCCAAAACATCATTGATAACGTCAACATTGGAGCCACTTAAAAACATGAAAGTTGTAGGAAATCGTCTCAGCTTTCTTATGTAAAACATTCAACTCATTTAGTCTTCTAGAACTCCAAATATGGTCAAAATACCAAACAGTACTCGGACTGGAAGATAGATTCAGGCTTCTTTGTTGTTGCTACAATTTGGACTTACAAATGGCCTTTTTAGATTTTGGGCTCTATATGAAAGTTGTAGGCCTATGTCTTACCTTTCTATCCATATAAATTGGACCTAAATCTGAGATCTATAGCTCTAGATATGACCCAATTACCGAATAATATTCCAGTTTGGATTGCACTGACATCTCTTTTCTAAGTTTGGCCATCTCTTTATCCTTGCAATTTAAGTTCTTCAAGTCATCAATCAATCCTTTTATTTATGTGATAGGCCTGCATTAAAAATAGACATTTACCACAAATTATAGCTATCTTATATTATTAGATACATTATTATAAAACATGCTTTAGTTAAGGAGTTATTGATATTTCAAGTGCAAAATGATGATATAAAATCAATATAAAAATGCACTTTTAAGTACTAATCAATAACCCAGATATGCAGATTTGACAAGTTAACTTGATTTTTTTTATCTTTTATATTTGATATTTTTATTTTTATTTTTATTATTTAACATTGAGTTAATTATGAATTAAATTTTATGATTTGATTTGATTTGTTTTTTTATAAAATTATCCTAATTTTATAACTCAAGTTACGAGTTTTGCAAGTTAATTTAGATAGATGATTAGTACTTAAAAGTGCATTTTTATCATGGTTTTATATTATCATTTTGCACTTGAAGTATCAATAACTCCTTAACTAAAATATGTTTTATAATAATATATCTAATAATATAATATACCTATAATTTGTGGTAAATGTCTATTTTTAATGTAGGTCTATCACATAAATGAAAGGATTGATTGATGACTTGAAGAACTTAAATTGCATGGATAAAGAGATGGTCAAACTTAGAGAAGAGATGTCGGTGCAATCCAAACCGGAACACAGTTCGGTAATTGGGTTATATCTAGAGCTACAGATCTCAGATTTAGGTCCAATTTATATGGATGGAAAGGTAAGACATAGGCCTACAACTTTGATATAGAGCCCAAGATCTAACAAGGCCATTATCAAGTCCAAATTGTAGCAACAACAAAGAAGCCCAAATCTGTTTTTCAGCCCGAGCACTGTTCGGTATTTTGGCCATATCTGGAGTTCTAGAAGTCCAAATGAGCTGAATGTTTTACACAAGAAAGCTGAGACAATTGCCTACAACTTTCATGTTTACAACTATCTCCAATTTGGATGTTATCAATGACGTTTTGGGCAGACAAGAGAAGATAA
>NW_011504946.1:0-4643 GCF_000495115.2 Populus euphratica
GTTTTTAGGACTGCGGGGCCGCATGGAAGGTTATATAAATAAGCCTTGAATCAGTTCAGCAATATTTTACTTCCTTCTCTTCTTCTTATGATAGAACATGGATTTAATATTCGGGGCTTTATTTTATTTTGTTAGCTACAGACCAAGGCTTGTTTGGGCTTAATTAATACTTTGTTTTTAGTTAGGGTCCAAGACTTGTATGTATTAAGTTGTGGGCTTTTTAGTTTAAGGTTTTAGGTAAGTTTTTTTAGTGGACCTCATATAAGTCTACATAAAGGGTCTATCAGGGTTAATTTTTTAAGAACTATTTAAACTTATGTAAGCCACAATTTTGGCAGCATTGATGGTAATTACTTATGAATTTTTCATTTTTAACGTGTGAGAGTGATTCTTGTATTCTACTCACGCTCCTATCAGACCTATTTCAGCTTTCCGGGATTAGATCTCAATCTTGATTGTGGGTTGCGTAATTACAAGATTCACATCAGTTGGTATCAAAGCTAGGCTCCGAAACAAGGCCATATCCTTCTGTTATTTTTTTTTTCTAGTGTTCCTTTAAGTTTTTTTGCGTTTGTGTCCATCTTCTTATTCTTCATGTCTACGTTATTTAAGCTAAAAAAAAAGGGGTTTATATTTCATCTTGTTACTGTCTCTAATCAAATCAGTATATTAGAAAGAAAGAAAAAAACAGAGAGAGAAAGAGGGACTGGTTGAAATTTTAAGGATCATTCAATTTTTACCGCAGAAACACAACTCTTGGTGAACCATAAGCAAACCACCTCATAATCAATTGAAACTTTATATTCTGTTTATTATGGGTGCAATTGCATCATATCTCAATTTGGTCTTATTCTGATATTGTTTGCTTGAGGTTTTAATTTGAGGTTCAATTCTGTCGCAAAAACACTACTCTTATGGAACCATAAGCAAACCACCTTAGAATAAATTTAAACTTCATATTCTGTGTATTAGGGATGAGATCGCACCATATATTAAATTTAGGATTATTTTCATATCGGCTTCTTGAGGTTTTAATTGGAGGTTCAATTTTACCGCAAACTAATCATATGAGGGGCTTGAGAGAGAATGAACGACCTATAAATTGACTTTTGTTGTTTTTCAGTATTATCATACTAAGTATTGAATTTTAGGTGACTTTGAGATCGTTTGGTTTCTGTTACGTAAAAATTGCATAACAAGTTAGATTTGCATCAAGTTTCGAAACATGATCCTTGCTATTTAGTTTTGCCCAAATATTTTTGTTTCTGTTATATTTCGATTATCTAGGAGTCGAGTAATGGTTTTCACTAATATTTACTTCTGTTTTATTTCGTGTCTTCATTTCATCCACAATTCGTATGAATTTGCATTGCTACTCGTAAAATCATAATCGTAGTTTTGTTTTGCTTTGTTTTCAGTATATTTATTGATTCTCGAGTTTGAAAATTATAATTAAAGTGCGTTGGACTTTGATTTGTTGATTTCAATTCCTAAAGAACCAAAAGAAAGCAAATTGTGAGGTAAATGGCGTAATGAGCGTATTAGAGTGAAAAGCCTTTTTTTTTCAGTTTTAACGTGTGAGAGTGATTCTTGCATTCTTCAGTTCTTGAACGAAGTGAATCTGACTTATCAAAGATTAACTGGCTTCATGGCATCATTCTACTCAATCCAATAGTGTTGGTGCCTTGGGGCAGGTTTCCATTGTGTCACACTCCTATCAAATCTATTTCGACTTTCCAGGATCAGATCTCAATCTTAATTATGGGTTGCATGACCACGTGATCATGAGGTTCGCATCAGGAAATACGAACTAAAGCTAAATCCTGCAAAATGTTTATTTGGGGTTAAGTCCGAAATGTGCTAGGATTTGTGGTAAGCGACAGACGTATAAAGGTAGATCCTGATAAAGTAAGGGTCATCCAGTCTATGCCATCCCCAAAGACTGAACAGAAGGTAAGAGGATTCTTAGGAAGATTGAACTACATCGCCCGATTTATAGCTTAGTTGACCACAACATGTGAACCTATTTTCGGACTACTAAGAAAAAAGAATCCTGGGACTTGGATTGAGGAGGCATTCAACAAAATCAGGCATTATTTACAGAGTCCACCTTTGCTTGTTAATCCTATATCAGGAAGGCCTTTAATACTGTATCTGACAGTGACTAAGGCAGCTATGGGATGTGTATTGGGTCAGCATGATAAAACCGAGAGAAACGAAAGGGCCATTTATTACTTAAGTAAGAAGTTCATTGAATATGAGTCTAGATACATGGTGATAGAGAAGCTCTGTTGTGAGTTGGTATGGGCGACAAAAAGATTACGACATTATATGTCATATCACACCACTTGGTTGATTTCAAAAGTGGATCCATTGAGGTACATCTGCAACAAACCCTATCTCTCAAGTTGAATTGCAAAGTGGCAAGTTTTGTTGGCAGAATACGATAGTGTATACGACAAGGAAAGTCGTGAAGGGAAGTGCAATCGCTGATCACCTAGCTTATAACACTATTGAAGATGATGAGCCATTAAATTTTGATTTCCCTAATGAAAATGTACTATCAATAGAGGAGGAGGAAGGGAAGACAAATTGGTGGAAGAAGGGAAGACAAATTGTACTATCAATAGAGGAGGAAGAAGGGAAGACAAATTGGTGGACCATGTTTTTTGATGGGGCGATGAATGTGGTAATGGGGCTGGCGCAGTAATAATCTCTCCCAATAAGAAGCTTGATGTGATCGGGCCTGTTAACCTAAAAGCCAGCAATGGGCATAGGTTCATCCTCGTAGTTATTGACTATTTCATAAAATAGGTAGAAGCCAGTTCATATGCCCATGTGACACAAAAGGTGGGGAAAACGTTCATCGAAAAGGACTTGATTTATCGGTATGGTTCACCTGAAAAAATAGCGACTGATAATGCACAGAATTTCAATGGCAAAACAATAGTGGAGCTCTGAACTAAATGGAAAATCAAGCATTCAAATTCCTCCCTATACAGGCCGAAGATGAATGGTGTTGTGGAAGCTGCCAACAAAAACATTAAGCAAATTATTCAAAAAATGGTATTCACTCATAAAGATTGGCATGAGATACTATTTGCTCTCCACGCATATCACATTGTAGTGAGAACCTCGATAGGAGCCACACCGTATTCTTTAGTGTATGCGATGGAGGCGGTAATGCCTTTGGAAGTAGAAATTCCCTCGTTAAGGGTGTTCATGGATGCAAAACCAGAAGAGGCTGAGTGGGCTAAAGTGAGATATAAACAGCTAAATCTGATCAGTGAAAAGAGGGTACCTGCACTATGTCATCACTAGCTTTACCAAAAAAGGATGGCCAAAGCATATGATATGAAAGTTAGACCTCGTATGTTCCAAGAAGGAGATCTGGTACTAAAGACACTCTTAGCTTTACCAAGGGAAAATCTAAGCAAATGGGCTCCAAATTATCAAGGTCCTTATATAGTGAAGAAGGCTTTCTCAGGAGAAGCTCTACAGTTGTTCAGAATGGATGGACAAGATCTAGCTAGACCTGTGAATTTCGATTCTATAAAGAGATATTATGTATAATGTGTTTACTTTCTCCTAAAATCTATAAAGTGAAGTTTGGCCATGATTTCTTGGTGTAGAGATTTGTTTTCCCACTACATTGATCTCACAACACTTAATTTTCTAAAAAAGGAAAAAATCTTGAAAGATCTGGCTTTGTGCATGATTACAAGGAATGCATTATAAGACAATCAAAGGTGAATTTTTAGCATTTCCCGGTAAAGAGGACACCAAGTCAAACAAACCAAAGATGAAAGACAAAACCCAGTCTTTAGAAGCATTTTGAATTCCATAGAAAAAATATATGGGTAATCACTCTATAATCATATGCAATTATCAGCCATGATGAGAACAAAGTTTATCGATCCTAGTAAATATACATTTGAAATAAGGAAAGGCCATATTCGTTAACTCTTCACTTTGTAAACATCATATCCTTTGTGGTTCCTGTTTGAGCCGGAACGAGTTTTTCTTTTGAAAACCCTAACTAGGACCACACCCCATACTAGGGGGCAATGAGAGATCCTATGTTAGAAACGATGAACAAAATGGTAGAATCAAGGGTAAAAAGAGGGCTAAAAGTGGAAGCCCCATGATTGATATAGGGTTAAAAAGGAGTTTGAGTAAATTGCCAAAGAGAACATTCAAATCTTTACAAGTCAGAACCTAACACATGGGGGGCAAAAAAAAAAAAAGCCTATGAGACAACTTCATAAGAGCAAAAGATAGAAGAAGATTGGTCCTAAGTCTTTAAATCCTTAAACACTTTTTGAGCCTTAAAACATCCTTTTTCTTTCATAACCCACAACTCTAATCAACATTATAAGCCTTTAGAAGTCCTTTCTAATCAAGCACATATAACCTGGTTTGATAAGCATTGGTCTTACGGTTCATTTGGCATGATGAATGAGTGATAATATGTTTTTTTTTCCTATCCATGCAAGAAAATACTAATATGAGACAATCTTTTTTTTTGCACAACCTTCTCAAAGAAGATATTTGAAACCTGTTGAAAAATCAAACAGAAGACTACCTCGGAGAGAGTCCGATTAAAGTCAAAATCACATTCTAGAAACCGATAAAACCTTTTA
>NW_011504974.1:0-4572 GCF_000495115.2 Populus euphratica
AGATTTTAAAGATACTCTTGCTAAATTAACATCTGCTCTTAGTTTCCAAGATCTCAGTTTCCAAGAGAAAGGTAAGTTTCCATCTCAACCACAACAAAATCCCAAGGGGCAATACAATGCAAATGCAAGTAGTTCCGGAAGCCAACACATGGATCAAGTCAAATCAGTCACTACTCTGCGCAGCGGTAAGGTTATTGAAAAACCCTATCTTGAACCTTATGAGAAAGATGATGAGTCAATCTCTAAGGGTAAGGAAGGGGTTGAATCTGAAAATTGCAAAGAAACGACTGATTCACCGCCAGCACTTCCATTTCCTCAAGCCATGACCAAACAAAGGAAAGTCAATCACAACTCAGAAATCTTTGAAACTTTCAAACAGGTAAGGATCAATATACCTTTGCTGGATGCTATTAAACAGGTTCCTTCCTATGCTAAATTTTTGAAAGATCTATGCACTGTGAAGAGGAAACTGAATGTGAAAAAGAAAGCCTTTTTAGCTGAACAAGTAAGTGCTATTCTTCAGAATAATAATGCTTTGAAATATAAAGACCCTGGTTGTCCTACAATTTCTTGCTTTATTGGAGAGCATAAAATTGAAAGAGCCTTACTTGATCTTGGTGCTAGTGTGAATTTACTTCCATATTCAGTTTTTCAGAGTCTCAATCTAGGTGAGTTAAAACCAACTTCTATATCTCTTTTACTTGCTGATAGATCTGTAAAAGTGCCTAGAGGAATAATTGAAGATGTGTTAGTACAAGTCGATAAATTCATTTATCTTGTGGATTTTATTGTCTTGGACACAGAACCTCTTCAAGCATGTAATTCATTTCCTGGTATTTTAGGACGTCCATTTCTTGCAACTTCTAACGCATTGATTAATTGTAGGAATGGATTGATGAAGCTATCATTTGGAAACATGACATTGGAGATGAATATTTTCAACATTTGCAAGCAACCTGGAGATGATAATGATTTACAAGAAGTAGATCATATTGACGAATTAGTTTATGATCAACTTGAATCTACTTTAAGTAAAAATGAGTTAGATGAATCTGAAGATTTACAAATGATTTATTCTAAGGAAGAAATCATGGATGAAACAAGCACCGAAAATGTTGATCCGAATCTTTTGTCAACAGTGACAGCAGATTCGACATTTGACATCACACCAATGGATGATTACTTTCCTAACGAATCCTTACTTTCTCTTAGTCCAATGCCTTGGTATGATAAAAATATCAATTTTCTTGCTTTAGGAGATTTGCCAGCTGATTGGAGTACCCAAGACAAAGAAAAGTTTTTGAACGAAGTGAAGAACTTTTATTGTGATGACCCTAACTTATTCAAATATTGTCCTGATTAAATATTTCAAAGATTCGTTCCTGTTGCGATGTCGCGGTGGCACAAATTAATTACCCTTACACTTAAATCACACAAGATAGTATAGAGCAAGCAAGGGATCGATCCCACGAGGAAGATTTAGTTCAGATTTTTATGCTATACGTTATGCAATTGAGGGGTTTTGATTTGTGATAATCTAAAATATGGAAGAAATTAAACTAGTGAACACGATCAATTAAAACTAAAATTTATCAAGAAAACAAACCTTGGTCACAAGCACACATCCACCTACAAAAATCAGAACTGATCCTTAAAACGAAACTCCAGTTTATATTCTGAATTTTTATCTTTTCTTAACTTTGGTTAATTAACGGATCCGCCGTATAACTAGCCCTAACCAACAAATAATCACAGTGTCCGCACTAATGATTTAATCTAATGGCAGCCTTAAGATCTAGATAAATTCATTAATCTTAACAACCAAGTTGTCTGCTTGTGTTGCTTTGATCGAATGTTTTCCCTAAGTTTAATAACGTAGTTCCGCCACAATTATCAAGCTTAGTTGCTTCACAAGTTTATATACCCTAACTCCGGTTCTGATATCAAACTTAGCAATAGATTGTTCACAATAATAACTTAGAGTCCGCTCTAGCAATTATCAACAACAATCATAGAAAACATGCATAGGAAAACAATCATACTCATTCATAATACAAACTGAAAATAAATAAAGAACAAATCTCACAGTTCTTGAAATCTGAAAGTTTCTGCGTCCTTGCAACCAAGAAAAGAGCTTAGCCTTGCATATCTATTGAACAACTACTCCTAAAGATAAAAGAAAGCATTATTTCTAGTATGTAGAGAGGAGAGTTTGTGTTTCTTCACTTCTAGTTGCTACCACCTTTCTTTGGTTCTATTGCACTCCCTCCTCTTCTTTCTTGGCTCTCTTGATGTCTATATATAGGCTTCAATGGCAGCTCCTCTTGCTTCTTTATCAACAATGATGGCTGCCAAACTTGCCAAACTTTGACATTAGTAGTCACCACAAACAACCCACCATTGTAGCCTCCTTCTTTGACAATGGCAGCATTCCAACTTGCAACTGGTTTGTGGTTGGTGATTTGAGGTTGGTGGATTGAGGTTGGTGGCTACTTTTCTTGACCTTCTAGATTGATTTACTAGAGGGGCTAAATTGCTGAAATTATAACTTGGATGATAGTTTAGAAGCTTCGAAACATAATTTGGACTCATTTCTTCACGAAACCTGATTGTTGGCAGAATTCAGTTGTCATCTTTGAAAAATCATATCGCCCTCATCTGACATCTTTTTTGGCTGAAAATTGGAGCGTTTCTAGACCTTTGAGTCAGGAATCCAACACAATTTAGTTTGCATCAATTGAACTTCTATAGCTCCAAATATGGAATTTTGAATGGACAAAGGTCAACAGTGGTAGAATACAAGATTTGACTTTGAAGGATGTGATTTCCATGATCTTCCTCTTTGTATTTTTCTTGCATTACATTTCCAAAAAGGTATGGATGTTAGCTTTTTAGAGCCACTGGAATCACTTCATTTTGATCTCTAGAAATCACGCTCTGCACAAAACATCGACTGAACATCAAATCTGCCAATTATCTCCAATTTACTCCTTTTTGCATTTTTCATCCAAAAGTGCCTTCAAAACATAAAACAAAGAATATCAAGGCATTTTACATATAAAACATGGACAAAACATTAGGTAAATGTGGGTGAAACAATCGAATAATATGGTTACATCAGTTCCCGACAATGAGGTAAGTAGTGTCATTAAACTTTGTCATTCTGAAGCATGTGGAAGTTATTTCTCGTCAAAAAAGACAGCTACAAAAATCTTTTAAAATGGATTTTATTGGCCCACCATGTTCAAGGACACGCATGCATTCTGCAAAACTTGTGAAAATTGTCAAAAAATTGACAATGGTCAAAAAGTTTTGTTTTATGATTCTCAACTCTATGCATTCCCTAAAGAGCTAAGATCAAGATGGAACAATCTTTATGAGGCTTGTGATATTGAGAATTCAATGAATGACAATGATTTTAAGGAAAATGGACATCATTTGAAAGCTTACTTTGATAATTTTCCTAGTGAAAATGAATCAGCTGGTTTGAATGATCTTGTAGATAAAGGTTGATTATTTTGTTTTTCTCACATTTTATTTTTTATGTTTCTTTTTGAGTGATTTTTGCTAGTTTCTCTCACCCCGGTCAAATGGCGGACAACGGTACTCCGTGACTTAAGTCGGTTCTTTCAGTTTCCCACAATAACTGATATTTGTGTATATATTTGTGCAATTCTTTGAATCTCTCTTCCAATTCTCATTTGAAAATGGACACTAATCTTGAAAAATTGAAAAAGTATTTTCCCGCTCTGCCTCAGAATGCGATTACAAAAATTTACCGTGTTAGATGTGCAAGATTGAGATTGTTAATGAATCATGGAATTCCTGAAGATATTCGCTGGTTGATTGAAGCAAAGGTCCGATTATCAGGTGAGTCCTCCAGCAAAGGTCCGATTATTAGGTGAGTCCACTAATTTCTTTATTTCACACATGCTTGGAACAGGTAAAAGCACTTTTGCAAAGAAGCGTCGTGCAAAACGACTAGAAGTCTGTCATCGATGTGCTAGATGGACTTGTAATACACAATGTCGTTCTTTAGGAATCGTATCTATAAACCGTAAAGATAAAATACAATTCATTAAGGATGGCCTGAGTAAGGAGTCTTTAGATAATCTTCTATTGACTCTTGAGACGCATCCTAGTGGAGATGTGCATCGTGTAATTCATGATTTATGGCCACTATTTCATAAAGAACATGATCAACTTAGTCTTGGGAATCTGACTAAAAAAGATCATGTTTGCCAGTTTTTAAGAAAACTAGATGGGAAGCCTATCCCCGACCCATTGAGGGCGTTTAAGCCGTTCTTGGACATAAAACCAAGGGAAGATGTGAGCCACAATCACAACTACCTATACATACACAAGCTTGGTTTTGTTATTGTGTTTTGTTGTTTCTTATATTTATTTCAGCGTGTTTCAGGTTTGTCGGTGTTCGTTATTTCAGGTGATATCTTCTATACTCTATCTTTCTACCTTAAAACATTGAGGACAATGTCTTGTTTTGGTTGAGGGGAGAGGGTAGTAGTTGATAAAAAAAAAAATTATTTTTCATTTCATAAAGCATGTGCATAA
>NW_011504955.1:0-4626 GCF_000495115.2 Populus euphratica
CATTTAGCTTCTATTTTTTTGAAAAAAATAATTCTTAAAACATTTTATGCAAATAAAATTACTAAAATAGTATTTTAAATTTTTTATGGCTATATCTTAATTTTTAAATAAATTTATAGCTTTTATGGTAATATTAGTAATATTTATATAAATAATTATATATAAATCTAATATGCAGAATTATTATAAATTCTGCTAAGTTTCTCAGAAATATTTAGTGAGAATAAAATATATTTTTTTATTTTCAAATTTTTATATAATTTTCTCAAATTAACCATTCTTTTACATTTTTATACAATTGTGTGAAACATGTTCAGGCATTCATTTTTTTTAACTATAATTTGTTATTGAAAAGTGTTTTATTTTTATAAAAAATATTCCAAAAAAAATATATACGATTAAAAACTAATTTTGAACTGAAAAATAAGTTCTTACTCAAGAACATAAATCATTTTTACTCAAGTCAAGCCCTTGTTACACGTTTGATGTTGCCCAACTCCTAAAAGACTTAAAATTACGTGATCAAACCTTTCTCTTTTCTTTTCTTTTCTTCGTCTTTGATGGATGACATGCTGAAGTTTTTGTTATTACAAAAAAAAAAAAAAGCATAAGCTTCGCTGAAATACCAGAGTGTGCTAATGCAGAACAGTGACGGTGACGGACCTGATGCCTCCCAACCGCCAGGTGAGTTCGGAGTTGGTAGGCCTAACGTTTGGAGCTTTGATATCAAGCGAAGAAGGCTACAATGGGCTAAGGATGAAACAAGTATAAGACACCAAAGTCCAGTTTAAGGATAGCTACATCCTCAATTCATACCATAGGAATACTTTGTACCGTGCTCCGTGAACCACTTTTTGTTAAATGTAAAAATAAATGTAAAGAGAACGGGATTTTTTTAAAAAAAATGTTATAAAATTTAGGAAAATAGGTAAATTTTAAAACTTTATATTTTAATTTTTTAGTTAGATAAATTTTTAATTAAATTATATTAAAGCTAACTCGATCATAATTATTTAATTTCATGGATTGAATGATAACTTACATGATCGATAAAAATATAATTTATTTTTAAAAGAAACTTCAAAGTTATAATTTAAAAAAAATATTAAAATAATAATATATTGAATCAATCTTAATAACTCGCAGCTTGAGTCATTAACTTTATTTAATTTGATAATGTTTTTAAGATATTTTCATTTAATCATATTATATATATAAAAAAAGATGTTCTTAATGTAGAGCTTTAAAATAAACATTTGTATTAAAACCATGATAAATCTATAAAAAAATAAAAAAATTATAAAATTATTTTTAATTAATTTAATATTAAAAAATAAAATTATAAAAAATCAATTATAAAAAAAAAGTATAGCAAGTTAGGTTATTAAATTTGTCAAACATACCAATCAAATAACCCGGATCAACATGTTAAATTCATAAACAAGATGATGAAATCTAATGAGATTAATTACTTATTTTTTAAAATCATATCTTATTTTATTATATAAATACAAAATAAATAATTATAAAATGAAATAACTACATAATACCATAACTTTTTCTAAACTGCAATGACCTCATACTAGGCTAGGATGCATGATTTATTCCATAGGGATCATGTGTATAAGCTTTTTTTATTTTGGCATCCAAGATGAAAACTTATTTAAAAAAAAAATCAAATAAAATATTGACTGATTTTTCTAAAATTCTCTCACTATGGTAATAAAAAAATTGGTTCAAATGATTTTTTAACTCAAAACATGCAAAAAAAACACCTTAAAAATCATGATAAATATATTCATAATCTCTAAAAACCTAAAAAACCATCCCAAAATGAAAATATCAACCCGAAACTAAAAATATTCTCAAGTTCATATCTATTTTTTTTTTAAGAAATCTCAAAATAAATAATCACTTAATATAAACTTTCATAATCAAATAGAATAATTTGACATAAATAGATTATTTTGATGATTTAAATTGATATTAATAATATTTTTTTCCATGCTGAAATATAGCTTTTTTTTAAATTAGAAATTAAAAAATAGTAAAAATAAACATTTATAATAAAATAAAATTTGTAAGATATTAAGGTATCAAGCATTATAGTTTGTAAAGTATAAGGATCAAATTAAATTTTAATATAATCATAAAAAAAATTAAGAATTAAATTAAAAATTTAAAAATTTAAATAGAAAAAACCCATGCCTTTTACTTTTCTACTAACGTAAGTGTAATTGTAATAAAACAAACATCCCTGAAGGACTAACACGTGAAAAACAATGCGAAGGCTTTAATTATCACAAGGCAGAAGAAAACATTGTGGGGGCTTCTGACAGTCCAGTAGGCTGAATCGTGCCTGTCTATTCTTGTCTTTTCTGACCCACAAGGCCCATTAGATTCATTGAATCAGAAGTTCGGGCCTACTAAATGACGCCCTTTTCGTTGCCCGTAATCCGTCAGCTAATAGCATACGAATTAGTTAGGTGACCCGCCGCGGGTAAATTTTTTTATATAAAAAAAAATAGATTTAAAAGTGTTAGGTTTTTTTATAAAATTATATTCCAAATCTTAGATTTGTCTATAACATCTGATTTAAAAATAATGTTAATAATATTAATAATAATATTAAATTTGTCTAATCCAAGTTTAAATGGGTTTGAATGCAATACCAGACTCAATAACCTTAAATGTAGATTTGTCTGAAAGGTCATATCATAAAAATATAATAATTAAATAGATTAAATAAAAAAAAATCTAAATTAATTGAGTTAACTTTTCAAACCAGGTTAACCAGTCAAATATTGGATTTGTGTCATGAAAGTTTGATAACAAAGTAAAAAAAAAATAATGGATTACCCCAAAATTAACTGGGATAACACATCAAAACCGAGATCTATGTCATAAAAGTTTGATAATTAAATAGAAAAAATTTAATATTCAAAAGCAAATTAAAAAAAAAGCCAAAAAAAACAACTAAGACATCGGTTTTTTCATTGTGGATTCCAGTGTGCAATCCACAATAAAAAACTTAAAAAGAAAAAGAAAAGGGAAAAAAATAAAGGCATACTCATAGGTTAATTTTTTTCTTGCATAAAAAATATAAAAAAAGACTAAGATCTAAGAGTGTTAGGCCTTTTTGCAAAGATATATCCAAAAGCCTTGGGTCTATCTGCAATGCTTGACCCAAGAGTAATATTTATAATATTAATAATAATATTAAATTTACATTATTCAAGTTTAAATGAGTCTGATTGCAACACCAGATTCAAGAGCCTTGGATGTGGGTCTGGCTGCAATATTGTGTCATAAAAATATGATAATTAAATAGATTAATTAAAAAAAACCAATATGAAGAAAAAAATTAATGAAAAAAAAGAAAAAAAATATGAATTAACATGATTAACCCTTCAAATCAGGTTAATCCATCAAACTTCAAATTGATATCATGAGAGTTTATAACTAAATAGAAGAAGAAAAAAGTTGATAGGTTAACCAAGAATTAACTCAGTTAACCCGTGAAACCAGGTTAACCAATCAAACTCGAAATATGTGTCATGAAAGTCTGATCATTAAATAAAAAGAAATTAAACATTTACAAACTAAATTAAACAAAAAAATTAATAAAATAAAACTCTGGGTTACCTTGTCGAACCAGGTTAACCCGTTAAACCCAGGATCCATGTCATAAAAGTCTGATAACTAAATAAAAAAAAATTTAACATTAACAAAAGAAAAAAATAAAAATAGACGGGTTAACCAAGAATTAAGTAGGTTAACCCGTAAACCTTAAGATATATGTCATGAAAGTCTGATAACTAAATAAAAATAACTTTAATATTAACAAACTAAAGTAAACAAAAAAATTAATTAAAAAAACAAAAAAACTCCGGGTTAACTCGTCAAACTAGATTAACCTGTTAAATTTGGGATCTTTGTCATGAAAGTCTAATAACTAAATAAAAAAATTAACATTAACAAAATAAAAAAATAAAAAAAATGAACGGGTTTATCTAGAATTAACTAGGTTAACTCGTTAAATCAAGTTAATCCGTGAAACCTTAGATATGTGTCATGAAAGTTTAATGACTAAATAGAAAGAAATTTAACATTAACAAACTAAAGCAAACAAAAAACAATTAATTAAAAAAACTAGGTCAACTCGTGAAACCAAGTTAACCTGTTAAATCCGGGATCAATGTCATAAAAGTCTGATAACTAAATTAAAAAAAATATTAACATTAACAAACTAAATCAAATAAAAGAAAATTTATTAAAAGAAAAAAAACAAAGAAGGAAAAGAAAAGGCTAAAGGCATAAAAAAAGAAAAAATTAAAAAAAAACTTAAACTAAATTAAACAAAACAAAATTTATTAAAAGAAAAAAACAAAAAAATAAAGAAAAAAATCTAAAGGCATCGAAAAGAAAAATACCTTAAAAAAAAATAGTTTAGCCTTTCACTGTGGATCGCTACAATAAAAGGCTGAGCGATTTTAGTATATTTCTAATGGGGCCCTTTTCTTCATTTTATTTTTAAAAAATTCGGTGGTGTTTCTGGTCAGTATTTATATGTTATATAATGAAACAAACATTCGTTTTTTTTTATTGCTAGAAATTATTTTTTTA
>NW_011504948.1:0-4639 GCF_000495115.2 Populus euphratica
CCTAATCAACCCAAAACATCATTAATTCAATATGTTTTTAATAAAAAACTTAAATCAGTCTTTCTTTGATATTTAAAAAAAAAAAATAAGTTTTGATTGAGTTATTAATGCACCCTCTATTCAACTAAGTCAACTTTCATTTAGTTTAATTTTAAATTCCACCTAAACTAGAGATCAATTCAGGTCAAGAAAAGTTTCCGCAATAGCATATAGAATAACAAACTAGTGTGTAATTAAAAAATGTACAGGACTCTTAATAAACTCGTTTGCAATTTAATTTACATAATACATTTGATCCTTATGGCATGTAATTAAGTATTATTCTAAAAGTAGTAAGTTTTTTACTATGCTTAACCTCATTATTCATCCTCTCATAAATTACCATGAATGGACAGTGCAAAATCTTATGTTTTTTTAATTTGATCCTCGAATGTTTTTTCAGTGATTTAGTCATAATTAAAGATTAATTAATTTTGATTTCTTATGAAAAGGTGAGATTAAAAAAAGGGGATCGAAATAAAAAAAAAAACATCAAATATAGATGATATGTCATAAGTTTTTCAAAAGATGCACTTTGGTCTTTGAAATTTAAAAATCACACATTATATAATTTCAGTACCTTAATATTTTTTTAATTCAATTTTTGTACAAAAACTTATTTTTGTTAATTTTTAGTTCCTAGTTGAAAGAGGTGAGAGAGTGGTCGCTAAATTCTAGATGTAGAGAGAAAAGTGTTGTTGACACTGATTTAAGCCACTAAAATAGACGATATTTGTGTCAAATAGTTTTATTTGATGAGGGGGGTTCGTATTAGATGTATTTACCTTTAAATTTCATGAGAAACAAATATGAACTAAAGTTGATTTTTATATTCGAGTTTGTTTTAGTTTTTAAGGCAAGTTTTTAGGTTTTTTAAGGCCATAAATAGATTTATCATGATTTCTACTATGTTAAATAAATGTTTCAAATGAGAAATGAGTTGAAAAAGGGGTTTTTGAATAAAAAAACTTAAGTCATGATTTTTCAGCTACTACAATAACTGAAATCTAAGCAAATCAAATAACATTTTGTTTTTTTTTTTTGTCAAAACAATTTAGGGCCAGTTGCAAGCAAAACAAATTAAAGGTCCATCCTACAGGGCCTGTCATTTTGTTTTTTAATCTTTTGTCTTTAAATTGTTTTTATACTTCTTCATTTTTATATTTTGTTTATATTTTTATGATATCTACCCATAGTATGCCACACGATATCTACCCATAGTATGCCACACGTCACTGGCGCAACATCGGCTGATGATTTTTTTGTTTGCGTTTACTTGATTTGATTCATTGGGAGTCGTCATCTAGTATTTTATTGAAGGTTACTAGGAAATCAAGTGTATTGGTCTTGTCAGAAATTTACAGGTAAAAGACTGATTGTGGTTAGGGAAGATATTAACACCCCTAACACACCTTACTTGAGGTAAGCTACTTCATAACTTTGATGTGTTAAAATTTTTTTAATAATTATCTTTTCATCGAATATTAAAAATACAATTTACGTATAAGTTCATAATTCTTAAACGTGAGTAAATCAAAATATTAAATTCTTCTTTATTCTTTACAATTTTATCATAAATAAAAAAAACATCTATAAAACAAATACAAATACACACATACACTTTCATTATATTTCTTTTCTTTTGTTACATCAGCACTACAAATAATAAAAATTCAAAACTAAACAAAAAAATTACATGAAATAATTTAAAATTTGCAAAATAGACCCTACAACTCCAGGAATTGTAAGGGAGTCCTTGTGGACTAAAAAACAGTAGCGGTGTTTCTCCTCCACGTGCCATCGCCAATAGCGGCGCGTGGGTTCACGCGTTGCCGTATAAAACGTTAGAAAAGCAGGGGTCAATCACAGCTTCCTTCCTTTTTTCTGTCCTTGCCGGTGTGACCTGCAAAACATCCAAAAACAAAACAGGCAGTCGATTTTAGTTTTTCTTTCCTTTGGTTTTAGATATGCATCTCTTTCTCTTTTTTTTCTTCGTTTTGGATCGGCTACTCTACAGATCGGTTTTTTTCCTTTTTGTTTCCCCTTCTCTATTTCAAGCGGTCGGCTGTATGACCAAGAGGGTTGCCGGCTACTAAGCTTTTGTGGGGTCTGTTCGGCGGAGATGGAGAAGAGATATGTTGTCGCCTACAGTCGCTGGAGCTGCTATGGAGATGAGAGAGGTGGCTGACGGTGTTGAGGCAGAGATATCACCAGGGAAGGCTAGTTTGTGGTTTTGGTGATGATGGGGACAGCTCTGTGGGCGTTGTTGGGGCTGCCGGAAGGGAGCTTGTCCGATGTGTGCAGCGGTGACTGACTTCCATGGGTGAAGAAGAAGAGCAAATCAATTAGGAGAGGAGAGGATATCAAAAGTGTTGGCTGTAGTGGAGGGAAATGGGGCTGCACGGGTTAGATGATGGGGAGAGGTTGTTGGTCTTGTGAGATTGGAGGCTGTGAGCGGGGGAAGAGGAAGATGGTGAGCAGCGGCTTGGGAAGAAAAAAATGGTCAGCTGGAGGGAGGTGGTTAGGTTTTTTTTTGTTTTCCTCCAATGTTTTAAAATCCCCCTCTTTTTTAGTTGTGAACTTATAGGTAAAATGTTATTTGAATCTTCAAATTGGTCCCTTAACTTTTTTTTTTATAAATTTTGATTTTTTTTATTTTTTTTTATAATGAACAATATTAATATCGACTCAATAAAAAAAATTAATAAGAAAAATTAATGATTTTAAAAATAACGTGTAAAAAGTGAAACACATTCAAAAAACATTTGAAAATTTAAATTTTTTTTAGACGGCATTGAAAATGCTAAAAATGATGCATATATATTAAAAACATATTTTTTTGGATTTGTTTTCATTATTTTTGAATTTTTTTTAAAAAAATTAACAAAAAAATAGATAAAAGATTAGGTAACAACACAGTAAATGGGCGTCCCGAAAAAGAATTTTTTGGCCATAAAAAAGCAATCTTACTGGAATAAATAGTAAGAAAGGCTGGAAACGAGAACTGGATATTTCTAATTAACCGCAGAGCAACTAGTAAAAATGACCAAAACAAAAATGATTTAAGTTGACTAAATTTACTGAAAACACACATTTTTCTTGGACTTTTTTTTTAATTAGAAATATATAAAAATGGAAAGTAAAAATCTAGGTTCCAACAAACAACATATATATATGTTTTGAAGAGCATCATCCACCCATTTTGTTGGATCAAATATAATTATGTGAATCAATCTTTCAACTTCTCGTTTTAGTTTTCAGCTATTGTTAACAATTGTTTTTCCGGTTTACTAGCTAATTAACTTCCATTGTATTTTAATAAATACACTCATCAACTTTTCAAATTCGCAATTAAAAATCTCCATATCTGATGCAAGAAAACATGTTCACAGTTCCAATACATTCTTCTTTTGCATTAAGTAAACAAATTTCAATGAAAGGTATGACCTTTTCAAAGGAATCTGTGGTTTGGCTTGGACTTCAGGGACGAAATTGCGTGATGCAGAGCCTGAAACCTGGAGATTGTTGACACAGATTTGTTCTTAATCACAATCTTGGAATTTTTTTACACTATTGGCAACAATTTTTATCTTATGACTTCGATATTCTCATTAAAATTATAAGGCCATGACAGCCGACAAAAAAACGGATGACAACCCCTACACATCACCATGATAAGTTTTTTTGCTTGTTTTTTTTTTAAATTACCATGATAAGGTGGTTGATCAGTAATGGGAATGCAGCTGAAAGTGCAAAGGATAAGGCAAAGCGATGGGCAAGAGAAGGAACATCCACCAGTTTGCATGTTGATCATGAATCGACTGGTACTGATGTAAAGAATGAACCTTCTGCACAGAATATTGGAAAAATTTCGGTGCACTTCATGAACGTAATGATGCAACCTCAGGAGAAAGGTTCTTAAAAAGTTACGCGACTGTTGACATTCTTGAAACTGTTAAATTATTAATAAATAAATTTTTAAAAAATACTACAAACAAATTCAAATAATCACCATAACAATCACCGTATATTTTTTATAAATTATAAGAATCTAAAATCCCTTAAAAAAATATTATAGTCCTATATTAAAAAAATATTATTTATTAGAATAGTGTAACGATGATCTCATTTCTTTAATAAAAAACCTTAACATTGGCTCTTAAGAACATTGAAATCTTTTTATATAATTTATTTATTATTATTAAATTGATCAGAGGTAAAATGATAAAATAATAAAAAATTATTGAAAACAAAAAATTTAAAACTAGTGTTAAAGGGGTATTTTTGTATTTTTATATTGGTTTTTTATTATTATAATATCAGTTAAGGAGTAATTTATTATTTGATTAAATATAAAAAATACTAAACAGTTAAAATGCATAATAAAATAACAAAAATACTTTTAAAATAAAAAAATTAAACCTGAATTTAAGAGATTTTTCAGTTTTTTTCACAATGGCTAGCTTAGGGGTAATGTAATATATGTCCAAATAGAACAAAAAAGATGGACACACGTGTACACCACTGGGAGGTATAAAGGCACTTGCATACCTCAGGTGGTGCTTGTTACATCTTTTAGAATCTAAAAATTTCATCTCAT
>NW_011504947.1:0-664 GCF_000495115.2 Populus euphratica
TGAATTATAATTATAAATAAAGATTAATAAATCTTGAATTATTATCAGCTATGGTTTTTTTAAAAGAAAATAAAAAATGTGAAGTTTATGTAAAATCAAAATTCACAAAGTGATTAGTATTTAAAAGTGTATTTTTTTCAAAGTTTCATATTATCATTTTGCACTTAAAGTATTAATAACTCCTTAAGTAAAGCATATTTTATAATAACATATCTAATAATATAAGATACCTTTAATTTTTGGTGAATATTCATTTTAAATACAAGCCTATCATATAAATAAAAGGATTGATTGATGAGTTTAAGAACTGGAATTGAAAAGACAAAGAGATGGCCAAACTTAGAAAAGAGATGTTGATGCAATCCAACCCGAAACACTGTTCGGTAATTGGATCATATTTGGAGTTATAGATCTCATATTTAGGTCTACTTTATATGGATGGAAAAGTAAGACATAGGCCTACAACTTTCATAGAAGCCCAAGATTTAAAAAGGTCATTTTCAAGTCCAAATTGTAGCAATAACAAAGAAGTCTGAATTTGTACTACAGCTTAAACACTGTTCAGTATTTGGCCCATATTTGGAATTCTTAAAGTCCAAATGACCTCCATTTTTTTTTCTGAAAAGCTCAGATAATTTCCTACAACTTTCATGTTTTTAAGTGG
>NW_011504947.1:1049-4639 GCF_000495115.2 Populus euphratica
TATTATTGTTATTTATAATTTATACAATTAACTTCCTTGTGGTTCGACCCCGGTCTTGCTGGATTTTTTATTACTTCGACACTCCTACACTTGGGAGAAGACATCAATCTTTTGATAGTCTCACAAAGACTTCTTTTAAAAAATTAAAAGTAGTAGACTTTTAAGTTTCACTTAGATATTGGTGATTTAAGATTCATGCAAACTAAAGATGGAATGTTGTTTTTATAAATGATTCTATAAGATATTGTTATAGCTATTTGCTATGAAGCAAATATAAGGATATTAAAATATTTAAACATAACAAGAATGAAGTTGAAAATAAACTTATAAAAAATATAAAGGTAATAAAAAAATTATAGAGATGGGGAATAGAAAACACCTTTTGGTGAGTTTCTCTTCTCAACATAGTTATTTTTATAAATGATTTTATAAGATATTGTTATAGCTATTTGCTATGAAGCAAATATAAGGATATTAAAATATTTAAACATAACAAGAATGAAGTTGAAAATAAACTTATAAAAAATATAAAGGTAATAAAAAAATTATAGAGATGGGGAATAGAAAACACCTTTTGGTGAGTTTCTCTTCTCAACATAGTTATTTTTATAAATGATTTTATAAGATATTGTTATAGCTATTTGCTATGAAGCAAATATAAGGATATTAAAATATTTAAACATAACAAGAATGAAGTTGAAAATAAACTTATAAAAAATATAAAGGTAATAAAAAATTATAAAGATGGGGGATAGAAAACACATTTTGGTGAGTTTCTCTTCTCAACATAGTTTTATGCATAAAATTATCGCTCATTATTCACCGTAATAAAATGACATTATTAAACATAAAAAAATAAAACTAAAAGAAATTATGAATGTTATGTTGATAAGTTTGAAAACACCTTGAAACTTGTAGGGGAAAGAAATCTTGGTTGCCAAATATATATTTAACAAAATACCTTGCAAGAAGTTGGAAAAGACACTATATAAGTTGTGAAAAAAGACAATACATTCCTATAAATATCTTAAAGTGTAGAGATGTCTTGCTAAAGTGACAATACATGATTTAAAACTATGAATTGTGTATTTATGGGATATTTTTACAATAGTGGTGCATTTAGTTTCCTGTATACAAGTTAAGTATTGATGATATTGTTGTTCTAAGATTAAGGCAAATATAACACCTAGAAGGGGGTGAATTAGGAGTATCACTAATATTAATAAATTCAAATTAATTTAAATAAACACAATAACAAATAATATAATTAAAATGCTTAAAGTAAAGAGATAAGGGAAAGAGTTTGTAAACTCATTTTTAACATGGTTCGATAAACCTACATCCATACCTTTAGTACCAAACTTGTTTGAGTATTGTATTCCTTCACTTGTCCAAGTTCAATAGTATAATATCCACTTGATGAATTTACACTGAGATTTTTACATTATTTGATGAATTCATACCAAGATTTTTCACCACTTGAAGATATTCTCTTCTTTAATATTTTTCACCACTTGATGAATCCACATCAAGATTTTTTTTACTTAAAGATATATCCTCTTTAAGATTTTTTTCTTAGTGAAATTATCCACCAATACCAAGAGTTTTTACCTAACTCTCAAAGGTTTACAAAAATAGGTTTAGTAATCATAATTTACTCTCTTAATGGAGTGGATATTAAAATTGATACTTCTAGCATCTCAATATCTCACAAGATAGCACTTATAGGATTAAAAAATATTGAAGTGTATTGAGAATAAGAATGTATACTCTCGTGTTAGATTATGAAAGTTTGATTACACAAGTTTGAGTATAATTAAGAATTGATGTTTTTGTAGTGTTTTTTCACTTATAATAACTTTTATATAATATATGTTCAGAATCCCACTCTAATCTTGCAATTAGATAAGTTATATATATATATATATATATATATATATATATATATTTTAGCAAAAACTAGTCTCTTATTTATGTTATAGTCCTATTGATGACTCAAACGGTTGACTAGCTCCTACAAAATTTCTAGGTATTTATCATTGATGAATAAATGCTTGACTGGTTCATTTGGTGAAACCAAATAATTAACTGATTTATGCATAATTCTAGATTTGATATATTAACCTAAGTGAATTCTTAGAACCATCTATATCAATTATTCATCAATTATTTTTAATATATGCATAGTAAAGTGTGTGATTTAATTTTACTTGTGCTATTAAGATAAGATATAAATATTTACAATACAGCACTAAAATGGATATTTAAACTAAGTCTCCATCACTCGCTTCTCTTTGGACTTCTTGATTGATTACTTTATAAAATCCTTGATACTTGTTGATATGATATTTATATAAAATAAGTTTAAAACTTATTTTCAAGCATGCATCATATTAGTCCAATTTTCATATTATTGTTATTATTAAAATACATAAAAACATAAATGTGTGACCTATAGGTCAACAAATATTTATTTCAATTCAATAATTGAATCAAAGAATGTTGTATTCTTTAAATATATGTTTTCTTTTAATAAAACATAAGAAATTTGTTTACTTAAAAGTATGAATAAAGAAAGCTCAAGTAGTCCTCATCGAATCATAAATGAAACATCTATAGAACATGATGAGATTGAGTTGAGGAGTAAAAGGGGAAAAAATATAAAATAATATTTGGTTCTAACTTTATTGCTTATTTTTTAAAAATGAGCGTCAAATATATTCTGAGGCAATTTCCTATCTTGAAGCTTTATAATAGAAAAAGGTAATTGCTAATAAGATTGTTGGGAAGTAGTTTGTTTTTTTTTTTTTGCAAAGTGGTTTCTATGGAAAATAGATTCCTAAAAAGTGGATTCTTTTTTATGTTTAATAGAGTTATAGAAAATGAGTTGAAAAATTATTTCTAGTGTTTGGTTTTGCTATAGAAATGAGTTGAAAAATCACTTTTTACTATTTTCTTAACAAACAATTTGTTAAAATAATAAGAATCAAATCTAACATATAAAAAAGTTAAAAAAAGATGAAATTGAAAAAAAAATATATAATTTTATAAGTTATTTCAAATAAAAAAGCATCAAGAAAAGAATAAAAATCAAATCTGATAAATGAAAAAGTTGAAGGATGAAATTAAAAAAATTCTTATTTTATAAATTTTTCAAATTAAATAAATAGTTATAAAAAAACAGAGACTAAATTTAAAAGAAATAAATTGAAGAGCTGTTTTGAAAATTTAGACAATCAGGTGTGAACATCATAACGAAGAAAAGAAAAAAAGAAAAGATCTTTAGCACCGAACTAGAAATCAGTATATCATACACATTGTCTTAGAAGGGAAGGGCTACTGAGATGATTATAACCATATCAAGACCATCTTCGTATATCGTATGCAATCTTCGCCTAAATTCAACAACACATATAATGTACTAGTATGTCCAATGCATATGTAAGCTATTTTTATTTTAAAATTATATTTTTTATTTATTAAAATACAAAATTACCTCTTATTCAACTTGATTATTACTAGAAACTCAATATGAAAATACAAAAAAGCATCAAGAAGAGAAAGTAAATTTAACTTGGAAAAAATGAGAA
>NW_011500219.1:0-8477 GCF_000495115.2 Populus euphratica
CAATATCAATGTACCCATAAAAGAAAGCCTATCGTCAAAGCAGTTCATCCAACAAAGCAGTTCGCGGGTAGCAACGATAGCAAGGGACCACAAAGACCCAACGATGCAACATTGAATCCTAAACAGCCAGTGAAGCCACATGAGATGACAAACAACCGAGTGCGCGACAATATTTCATCGCCTGTCTCTAATTTGCAAGACCATCGTCCCAAGAAAAGAAGACTTTCAGATGAAGAAGATGATTGTGAAGGTGAAAATGCTCTTCTCATAATCAGAAAAATGTTCAACACCAAAAGGTTTGCTGGTCGTGACGATAGAGATATAAAATTGGAGGCAAGCTTTGGAGACATAACGAAGGAAGAGAAAAGAAGTGAAAGGCTTGGCAGGAAAGAAGATCGAGAGCAACTCCGCCTTTTAGAAGAAAACGCGAGGCGTCAGAGGATGAGGAAGCATAATCACGGAACAAAATCTGTGATATAGGCCTGTGTTAGATATGGCTAGTTAATGGTTCTTGATTTTAAATCTGCACCTTTTTCTTCTTGTAAGATGTTTTTAATTAGTTGAAACAGCGATAGCTAGTGTGTATTCTACCGCGGACTGAGTCAAAAAAATTAATACAAAAAAATTTAAAATAATGATAACGTGAATTTAAATTAACTTAATTCAAGGGAAAATAATTTAATATCAAAATAATAAAAAAAATCTTTCAAAAAAATAATCAAGAAAAAAATTAAATGAATCTAGGTTAACTCAACTAACTTACTACCCATTATATAAAATCAATATAAAAATAATTAGAAAGAAAAACTTATCAAAAAAACTTATCAAAAAAACCAAAATTAAATAAAAAAATACTGAAAAAATCCTAAAATAACCAAAGTTAACTTAACTAATCTAAATAATTTAGGATAACCTCACATATAAAAAAGCAAAAAAATAAAATAAAATTACAAAGCATAAGGGTTAATAATATAATGTTGCCAAAAAAAAAAACTTCACTAGATTCAAGTTAAATTAATTAATCTGTTACTCGGATATAAAATTAGAATTAACTCAACAAAAAAAAAGAAAAAAAATAATGAAATTCAAGTTCCAATAATTAAAATGTTAAATGATAAATAAAAAAATTAATTTATAATAAAAAAATGAAAAAATAACTCAATCTGTACCCAGTTATGAGCTTAGGATTACCTTGTAGACAAGTGTATATTAAAACACATTAAAGTAAAATTTTCAACTATAAAATAATTTAAATCTAAACAATGCAAATCAAATTTAGTATAAAAACTAAATGAAAGAAAATAATTAGAAATTAAATTGAAAAAGAAATTAAATGCATGCCCAAATAATTAGAGATAAAATTGAAAATGGTAAAAAAATAGTAATAAAAAAATAAGAATCCAAATTAAATTTAAAAAGTAAATAAAATAAGAAATTGAGGGAAATTTAAAAAATAAAAAAGATAAAAAAATAACAATAAAAAAAATGACTAAAATTGGATAAAAATAATGCAATTATAAAATGATCAGGGATAAAATTAAAAAAAGAATAAATTAAGAAAAGAATAAAACACAAAAAAATTAAAAAAATAAAGACAAAATTGAATACAAAAATAAAATTAAAAAAATTATATGAATGAAATTAAAAAAGACTTAAAAAAATTAATAATAATCAAAAGAATGAGGGTTGAAATTAATTAGAGATTTTGGATGAGCTGGTATGAATTTTTAGGTTAGAAAAAAAAAAAGAAAAAGAGAAAGAAATAAAGATCCGACCCATACATCTGCCACAAGAATACACTACATCACAAGAAAAAGAAAAAGAAATAATGTGTTGCTCCCAAGTCCTAACACCGTCTTGAATGGTAGAATTTGATAATTAGACAGTATAGCATGCACCTTCCGAATGGCATAGAAATTATTGTATATTGTATGTGCCAGTGTCTTTTTTTTAATAATATTAAATCTTTTAAACTAACTAAATAGCCCTTAAATTAACCTAAAAATAACAAAAAAAATATAAGTAAAAACCGAAAATACCCTTGAAACCTTCACTGTTAAAAAGAAATTAAAAAAATACAAAAAAGACCTCTTATACAAGTTTTATTGTTATTTGCTCTAAAAGGTATAAAAGTGGTTTTACTATGCAAATAATAAAAAGATAAAAAAAGCTCTTGAACTGAAGATATATATTTTATTTGTTTTTAAGGTTAACAAAGTAATTTAACTATACAAAAATATCATGCTAACTTATCCCCAATCAATCTTGTAATGCTAAATAGATCTCTTGAAAAAAACAGTTCTACCACGACCGATTAAGCTTTTGGTTTGCGTCGAGAAAGTGACCATTCATTGTGGTAATTAAAGTATTTGTTCGAACCATTAACCTATTATTGCTTGATGTAACAAAAAAATGCCTCCTTTGTGATATCACAGGTATTTATAAATAAGCTTATTTGATATTTAGTTATTAATTAATTATATATTCATGTCAATATTTCTCTCTAGAGCTTAATAAATGTATAGTTAGTTATAGAAGTCCTAACACCTGTAAAAACAATCTTTTTTTGTGTGGGTTTAAGAATTATTTAATAATAAAGTTAATGATTTTAAATAAAAATTATAATAAATGAAAAAAATCTAAAAAACATGTGGTTTTTCTTATTTTGGTATGACAAATACTCTAAGAATTATAGTATGAATGTCTCGAGAAAAGAAATTTTAAACTTTTCATGTGGGTGATTCAATGATTATTTATAATCCCTGAACTTTGTCATTTTGATGGAGTAAAAGAGTTAGAGAGTTATTTTCTTCTAATGATAATAATGAGAGATAAAAATATGTTACACATCATTAATAAAAGATAAATATTCATTACGTATCATTAATAAAATGAAATTTTTGTGGGGCTTTTATAGACCTTTTATATACCTATAGATATAGAAAAATGATTATTCCTTATATAAGTAGTTCATATTAAAAGTTTAAAAAATGAATAAATAAAGCTTTGTAACCCTAACATGGATTTATAATGACTCTTAAATCAATTAGGCTTCACATGTAACCAATTCCAGGAGAGGTGGATCTTGCAGCTTGCTAGACTCATGTTTACTTAAGCATAACATCTATCTGAACCTACATGTGTTGGGTGTGGTAGCTCACTAGACCCATGCTTACTCAGGTTTAGCGTGTAACTAAATTCAAGCATGTTGAATCTGACAGTTCTCTAGACATGTATTTACTTGGTATCAACTCATGACCGAACCAAGTTTATTATATCTTACAAGTTGCTAGGTCTATACTTATTTGGACTCAGTGTATGGCCAAACTCAAGTTTGTTGGGTTTGGTACGTCGCTAGGTCTGTGTTTATTTTAACTTAACTCATAGTTAAACTTAAATATATTAGGTCTAACAGCTTGTTAGACTCATATTTACTTGAACTCAAAATATCAAATTTAAGTATATTAAATCTGATAACTCGCTAAACCCATTTATCGGTGGGTTGCCTTCCTATTATTGGATTTTTTAGACAAGGTTTTAGGCTTTTTCAATGGGCTTCAGAAATGCTGATTCATCAGCAATGTTTTTTTACTGAACAACAAATAACACAGGCTGGTGTTTAAAAAGAATGGAGAGAAGTAGAGTGCCCCCGTTCTTTCTCAATATTATCCTGTTGGCTCATACATTTTCTTAACATGACAAGCAGGGGAAAAAAAAAAAAAAACCCGCACTTCTCTTTGCATTTTCTGAAAAGTTGAAACATTTCAAGCCAGAACTTGACTTACAGCATATCTGATATATTCATATCCAAAAGAGGTTGAAAATAAGTTCTTTAGAATTGAATATTTACTCCTCTGTTTTTTCTTCTTAATTATTGCCACCTCCAGAGCTTTGTATAAGAACTTCAGACATTAATGGCAGCAGCTGCAAAATAGCTTCTTTGGGAGGTTCTCTTTCCATTGTAGTAGCAGTAATTTCTTGAATCGTTTCAGGTTCTGGCTTGGGTAGTGGCCCGTCTACGGATGGTTGTAGCACTGTAAGGAAGAATATGTTGTAGAAAATTGTGAAAAGAAAGAGAGCTGCAGCAGTGTATACCAGGACAGACCCTGAAACTTCTGGCACTTCTTCTGTCATTTCATCTCTTGTAAGTTTCACGTCAGAAGCTGAAATCAGGTTGAAGAAAACATGTTTCAGCATAGACGGTATTATCAAACCATTAGGCATTGCCTTCTGATCATATTCATAATTACTCACCCCTAAAGCTCGTAATTGGTAGCTTGAATGTTAATACTGACTAATTTGGAGAAGGAAATTCAGAAATTTTATTTATTTGATCAGTGATTACAGATAATGCATCTTGCTCTGGAAATTCATATTATCTTGTTAATTAGCACCCATGTGAATATCATCTAGAGGGCAAAACTATACTGCCCTGGAATTCATTGTTTGCAAGTTAGACTAACCTGTAGCTAGTTTTCCTCTTAAACGCGATGAATGTCAGTATTTGCTTATTTACTGGAATCTATCCATCTCTGATTATCTACTCGTGAGGACAACTTTCCAAAGAATAAGGACAACTTCAACACCAAAAAAAGGTACCATCCAGATTTGTCAAGAAATGTCTGCGCAACTTGATGAAATACTACGATTTTCAAAAACAGAAAAAAAATGGTGGTAGGTGATGTGACGACATTTTGGAACTGCTTGATAATATGATATTTTGGACCAAATAACAGAGGCAGCCGAAATTCCATTAAGGAAGTTCAAATTATTGTTCGAGCAGATTGATTGAAATTTAAACTTAAACTGATTGCAGCTTATCAAATTGATTATTTATACCAGAGACACCACACTCATGATGCATGTACAAGTCAGTAAATCTCAAACAATAATTATTATTTTATTAAATCAATCCTAATAAAATATATTGTAAAATGACTAGAAAATTAAAAATTCTTGACGAAAGCAGCATTATTAAAGAAAAGGAATTCCTGGGATGTCAGAGCATAAACTGTCATTGCAGTGATAGAAAGAGAGAGGTACCTCTTATCTTTGGAGAGCTGATTTGTTTCTCAGAGAAGGCTTGGAGCTGCTGGTCAAGTTTTTGAAGGGCTTCTTTGGCCTTATCTGAGTCTATCTCGTATTTTTCCGAGTCTTTCTCTACAGCGTGGACAATAAAAGAAGGTACAAAATAAGATTGGTCTTTGCTTGTTCTCTTGAAACCCTTACCATATACAGGTGCCAGCCACAGAGAAACTACTGGTGTCGTCTTCTTGTTAGGGAGCCAAGAGAGTCCCGCAAGTGGTGATGGCTGCCTGATATTGCAGAGGGAGAGACAGCAGAAAGAAAGCATCTGAATGTACAAGAAAATGAAACCAGAGCCACTTCATGAACAGCTAACGATAAGGAGTTAGCTAGAGTGCAAGCATGGTGTATGGCAATTGAAGCTGGGGGTAATCTAAGCTCAGCTGTTCAGGATAGGATTTGGTTATTCCATTTTTTGGCTAGATGATAAGCGAGGAGCTTGTTTCTTTGGGACATAAGGCAGGCCTGGGCTTGCCAACTGGGCTTTCATCATCCGATAAATCATGGGTGAGTCTTGTGCTCTAGAAACTAACAAGTGGGCTTAACCTTGTTATATTCAAATCTTTTCGGTTTCCTACCAAATATAGATCAATCTTGTTTATGGAGGTCTAATATATATACCCCCTTCTGATGGTGGTGATTTTAAAAAATATTTTTTATTTAAAAATATATTAAAAAAATTACTTTTAAATATAAAGAAAAAGAACTTGAAGTAAAGAAAAAATTAAAACAAATAATCTTTTTAAAAATATTTTTAAAACACAAAAATAAACACACCCTAGAATAACATTTGGTATTTGGTATAATGGTGGTGATTATCTTTTTCAAAGTGTCTTTACTTAGAAATGTATAAAATAATATTTTTATTTATTTTTTTTAATTTTTTTTCACACATCAACACATCAAAATAATAATAAAAAAAAATTGTCAAATGATGTTTAGACAACTTTCTCAAACACTACTTAAACCCATTACAATGAAGGATTGTTTGTTTTTGTGATTATCTTGTATAGAAAATGTTATATTTTAATCTTTTTATATATCATCTTGATCGAAGTAACGAGATAATGGATATTAGGTATAACATAAACTATACGAATGTATTTAAGTGATTAAGAAATGATTCACCATCTTATGTAAATTGGAGAAAATTTCTCATCTATTCACAAATAGTATTGATTGAGAAATCGTTGACCAAAATAAAATTAGATTTAAAATGGGTTTTAAATCTCATTCAAAAATTAATGACTATTAGAAAAAAAAAATAATTTAACATGGTAAATATACTATATGCTTTAATGTTAAAGCAAAATATTATTAATGAAATGATATTAATTATATTAAGAAACCAGTCACTAAAATGTTAATTCAAACCACTAATGATTTTTATAATATTTAGAGGATCATAACACATTGCTAAATAATAAAACTGATTTTTAAATATAAAAAAATCAATTATGAAATTGATAATAAATTAAATTATTTTATTTTATTTAATTCAATTCAATTTAAATTATCTTTTATATTTGAGCCAACATGTTATGAATCTAAAGGGTCATACATGTTAAAAATCATTAATTAAAAATTAAACTGGGATGATTTAATTAAGTATGAGTGGATTAAAATATATTTTACAAATTAAAAATTAGAAAATAAAAAGTATATGGATTATATTTTTACATCTAAAAAAATTAAGTAATGATTTAATTGAGTTAATTTTTAAAATTAATTTTAATTAATATATAAATATTATTAAGGGGCAAAATAATATTTTTTTTAATTTATAGATTTTTCCATATTCTTTTATGAAATAATAAATTATACCTTTTATTTTTTATTATTTATCAATTAAATAAAAAAACCATGAAAACACAAATATAGCTACTGTTTCAGTTAGATGTAAGAATTTAGGATGTATCTGGCAGAAATTTTTTTTTAAAAAAAGATTTTTATGGCTGTTGCGTTTACCGATGCCTGCTTGCAGGCTGCTGTAAATATGTTTGGCAGTTAGCAGGGATTATTTTTTAAATAATTTTTTGTATTAAAATATATATTAATAATTTTTTTATTTTTTAAAAATTATTTTTAACATCAACATATCAAAACATATAAATCATATTAAATTTTAATAAAAATAAAAAATATATTTTTTTAATTTTTTAAAAATACTAATTCAATCACGTTTCCATGCAGCCCTAATACTAGTGAGGCAACCCTTACTGTAATGGGCTTAGGTAGAATTTGGGGATGTTGTGAAATATTTTTTAAAAAATATTTTTAAAAAGTAAAATTGTAGCATTAAGTATAGTTGCAGCATTTTTTAATTTGTTTTTTATTTATAAATACATTAAAATATTATTATTATTTTTTATTTTTTTTTATATCAACACATTAAAATATAAAAAATTAATTACAAATATAAAAAATTATTTGTTTATTAAATGATATTCAGGAAGCTAAATACTATCTAAATGTTAGCTAATTATTTTAGGTTGAAATTGTACTTTGTGACTTTTTAAAATTTAATTTTGCTTAAAATTCCTTTATATATATTTTTTTTATATTGTTTTAATATGTTTATATCAAAAATATTTTTTAAAAAATAAAAAATATATTATTTTTTAAATTTTAAAATAAAAAAAAATTATAAAATAAATACTAGAATCCAAATAATATCTAAAACGACTAAAAAAGCTACAATATCACAGAATTTTTCTTTTGATAGGACTTTTTTACATAATAATAAAACAAACATCTCAAACCGTTGAATTTGCCACGTCGCTGAGGAAGTAGAAAGAAAGGACTCCTTTTGTGTTTCCGAACTTGATTATGATGACGTGGCGTAATTCAACTGGTTTAGGTTAGAAAAGAAAGACAGAAACATGTCGAAAGCCAAGTAAATAAAAAAATAAATACAGAGAGAGACAGAGCCGACAATAAATACAACGGAAAAAGAAAACACAAACGTAAAGGCACACAAAGATGAAGAAATCAGGAGGGGCAGCAGACAAGAAAAGGGTTCGAAGATCATCAGGAGCTGTACCAAATGGCACCAGAGATCTAAACTCTGATACCCCTCGTAGGGTTTGTCTTCTCTTTCTCTCTGATCTTGGTTTCCTTTGTTTTCTTTTCTTTTAAATGAAGTTATTATCTTTATGTTACAATTCATGTAATTGAAACTAGCGTTGCAGTTGTAGAGTTTCTTGTGCTTGTTTAAAGACATATGCGAAAAAATTGACTTTTTTCCCTTCAATATTCATGTGTGTTTAGGGAATATGAATAAGGTGTTTTCTTGTAAAATGGGACCTGAAAGATGCAAACTTTGGTAAGGGCCTGATACTTTTGTCTGTGTTTTTTCCATTCCCTGGACAGCCATGTCAAGAAACGAATTT
>NW_011500219.1:16204-34139 GCF_000495115.2 Populus euphratica
TTGCAAGCCATGGTGGTTCTGATAATGGCCATCTCTATTTGCATACCCACAAGCTTCAACATTGTCATGCACTTGGGACGCCCTTGCTTCTTTTTTACCATCAGAGGATTTCAAAGTTTCAACAGAGTCAGAGGAGAATGGTTCAGAACCTGATGAAATCCCTGACTGAGATGCATGAAATGGACCAGAACCATTGATCTTTCTTTCAGATGTGTTCTTGGAAGCATCATCACCACTTTTCTTCGCAAAGCGTCCTCCAGAGCTCCTTTCCCTTCTCACATAGCATGCTGGTGCCGAGATTCATGAAGATATGGCTGAAGAGTGTGTCGACCCCCCGCCGGGCCAGTCGTGTTTAATAATTATGGTTTAAAGTTGTCCAATGGCTTTCTAGATCCTAGATCCAAGAAGTGCGTTACTTATAAAGCAGGCCCCTTATCTGGTCCAAACAGAACTTCCCTCTTCCGGGCCGAAAAAACAGGGCCCTAGTTATTTTTCTGCAGGCCTTCCAAATCTCGGCCCAATTACAGTATGAAACTGGGTCCAACCTTACTTCTTTGGAACAGAAAACTCTGGCCCAGCCTAATTCTACCTTTTACCATTGTTTTATTATTATTATTCTTCGAAGTTTAGTACTATTTTTTTGGGGGAATAGTTGAAAAATACATGTACATGAGTCAATGAACAAAAAAAAAAAAAAAGGCATGTAAAAAGCCCTAATAAAAAAGAAAAACAGAGAGGGGTCTTGGAGATGCATTGGAGTGATCCTTTAAAATAAAGCAGTATAGAATTGAATCTGCTCCGGTCTAAAGATCCATGTATGAGAAATGCTTTTGGTGCTAAGTTGAATGTACGTTAAGATACAATACTCGGCTTGTCGATCTTTGCTTTCTTTATTTTATAGCCAAAGCAATATTACATCGATCCGAATATTTTTGCAAATGAACTTTAGGGTTTGTGATTCTGCATCTATACATACTGTATATGTCCGTTTGTGTATAAAGGGCGGGCATTAAACATACTAGTCAATGCCTTTGATCTTTAACGATTCTCGTTGACTGTACGGTCATAGTAAGTTAAGGATTGTATTTTATATATATATATAGTAATTTTCTGTTAAAAAATCAAATCCTTAGCTCTCAAAAGAACCTTTTTTAGACAATAAATCGACCTAGAATTTGAAGGGGAATGGTGTTTTTAACTAACAGATGACTGAAGAAGGTGCATGAGAGTTTTTTCGGAAAGCATTTAGTTAAGCCTACACAAAGCATTTAGTTATATGCTAATAAGGTGCATGAGAGTTTTTTCATACACAACAAAAAAAGTGGATTTAACAGAGTTGAGTTTTAGAACAAAGCAAAGTCCTATAAATCTAAACAGAAAGCATAAGTCTTCCTGAATATAAATTATAATATGTTTGAAAGCAAAACAGTTCAAGTGGGCATGAGAAAATAGCTTTGTAGGCTTGAAAAGCAGAGCAAGGATTGCTGAGGTGAACCACTGATTAGCCTGTGCCCCTGCAAAATCCCGCACATGTAGATGGAATACCAGTTCCCCTACATGAATAGGTAACTATAAGTGTTGATTGTAGATAAATTAATGGGAGATATATGTAATTGGAAGAGAAAATGAAACTGCAATGAATAAGAAAGCCAAAATTATTACGGGTTAAAGGGACCTCAATATATGCAGAAACAATACTCCAGAGCAAGTTAGTTTAGACATCCACAGATTAAAAAAAAAAACAATGGAGCAATCAAGATATTCTATGAAAAACCAATGAACAGACTGCGACACCTAAACATCCATGTTGTTTTCCACCCCTCTCTGTTTCATGACAACAGGGTTAAGGCTTAAATCCTGGTAAAAATAACCTTGTGGTGCTGGACTGCAGAAGGGGGGCAAAAAAAATACTTGAGAATGATGAACCCTACAATGAGCACAGAAATAAATCAACCCCGACAAAACAAGAATATTATCATCCAAACCAGGTTGCAAGCCGGAAAAAAATGCAAAAATCTTGATAAGAACAATTACTAACCAAGAAGAACGATTAGAAAGAGATAGATACCAGTCCTAAGAGAGACGAACCCAGAAAAACGAAGAATAACACGATAAAAAAAAAAAAACAGGTGTCAAGGGAAAATAAGAGACAAATCACTGAAAATAAGAGGGGCATAATAATAATAAAAAAATAAATTACTGATGAAAATTCAATTGAAATTTGGTTTTTATTATTAAAAAAATAAGTAGATTTCCAACGTAATTTTATCACATTAATAATTTTTTAATTTTTGATCACACAAGATATGGATGTGATGTTTTTTATTAGCTTGCTTTAACAATTATAAAATATATTTTTTAAATAGAAATACTAATTTCAATTAAAAATATTGTGGTGGTTAAGAAAAATAAGAGATATATTTATAAAAAGATTTATTTTGATAAAAAAACTTTAGAACAATTTTATTTTTAGATTTAATAATAATACTAAAATTTTGCTAAACCTTGTGTATTTTTTTTATATTTAAAAAACTCCGAGTCTCCCACATGGTGTGTATAGCGACATGAATTTTAGGTTATCATTCTCGTATTCTGTGCTCAATGTAATTAAGCTATAAAAACCATTATAGTTTTATAAAAGCTCGACCCACTCACCGGCCATGGATTCCGTGGGCCTAAACTGAACACAAAGAACTATTAATATTTGACGAATCTCTTAGTACATAGGATTCTTCCTAGAGAAGTTCAATGAATGTTTATTGTTTACCCTTTTTTAAAAAAAAAAATTCAAAATCAAAATTAGTATTTTTTTTAAAAGAAATCATTTTCCTTGCATATATTAAATTGATATAAAAGGTTCATTTAAAACCGTTTGAAAAAAAAATATACTTTTTTACAATTAAATTAAAGAAAATACAAAGATCTCTTCTGAATTAGTCTCTTCAATGGTATATTTTCTTGTACCAGTGGGTTTTCTTGAGTTAAAATTGTAATTTTATTATGAGATGAACCATACATCTTAAGATTTGTTTTACAAAAATATTTAATATTTTTTATCATGAAAACCAGGATTTAAATTTTAAATTAAATAATTTATTTTATTTGACAATAAGAGATATCTTCATATCAACATGTACTTTAACCAAAATAAAAAATTTTCAACCATCTAGGTGGTGGTCAAGTGATAAAGACTTGAGACTAAGGAGTTTGTTTTCTCTGTAGTCTCAAGTTCGAGTCCTTGGTTGCTCATATGATGGCCACTGGAGGTTTACATGGTCGTTAATTTCAGGACCCGTGGGATTAGTCGTGGTATGCCCAAACTGGTCCGGACATCCATGTTAATCTAAAAAAAAAAAATGAAAATTTCTCTCTGAACAATCTTAATAATGTATCTTCTTTATTATTTTGGTATATTCAAAGGAATAAATTACAGAATTTGAACTCAAGAAATTAAAAAAAAAAGAGAGCATATCTCAGTAAACCATCTGACCAAAACCTTAACAAATAAATTAATCATAATATATAAGTTTAATTTGGATAGTTTAGACAATAATATGCTATTAGATATTTAAAGGTATTTGATAGCATGATAGAAATTATTTTTTTAAAATTTTTTTACTTAAAAATAAATTAAAGTACTATTATTTTATTTTTAATATTAACATGTTAAAATGAGAAAAAAATAATTTTAAATATGTTTTAATAAAAAATAGGATACATTTGGTTACAGGGGGCTTTAGTCGCATGAACATTTGACGTTGAGGAATGGAAGGAGCTAGAAAATTGAGGAGGTACTAGCTAGTTTGACCTAAAAGCTAAAGAAGATTATTATCCTTTTCTGTTATCTGTGGAAGAGGGAAGGGGCAACCTCGGATTCTAGAAAGAACACATTAACATAGCACTGCGAACAGGTTATAAACCTTGGTACTAATCAAAAGTAAAAGCAGTGAAAATCCTGTTTTCTAATAAAAACATCGATCACTGGACCTACTTTAGGGGAGACATGGACGTCAATTACTCTCTTTTAACAGTGGCTGCTTAAAGGGACGATTCAATCAAATCTATTTTGTCACTCCTCATTCCAATGTTTCCATGCTCTCGATCTCCCCCCACACACGTATGCATTTATTTCTTATGAGCCTTAATATTTTTGAAAATATCTAAAATTAGAAGAAAAAGATTTGGAAAATACCCCTTTCTTCTACACACACTTCTCCCTTCTACGTTACTGTGTTCTTGAAGCTGTGTCCTTGTCTTGTCGTCCACGCCTCTGTTCTGCATGTAAAGACTCACCGCTTATTTTTGTTTGATGACAGTTCTCCAGGTCGATCGCTGGGGTGCTCTGGGTAGTTAAATATTGTAGGGTGTTGAGTAGTTATTGATTGTTAAGAGTTATGATACTTCCTTTCCCCCCTCCAGGTAAATTAATATGTGATTTCTCCCCAATAATTGTGCTCATCAAATGATCGAGGTGCTGGTCAATCATGGAAAGGAAAAATTGGAGCACTTTCTGAAAAACAAGAGGAAGATTAGGGAAAGAATTGAGCTAGAGTATGGGCAAAAGAAATTATTAACAGTTGATGGGACCTTTTTTGGATCCTTGGTCCCTCCCTTGCCTGCTTGTCTCAGCGGTAGTCCAAAAAACAATGAATCCCGCTGCTCTTCTAATCCATCACATATATATGAGTGATCACATTAACTGTGTACAAATATTACTGGGAAACAAGCTTCGCTGACATTTGAAATGTGAGGGGCAGTCCAGCCATGAAACTTGCTTGATATTGTCCATGGAAAAAGAGATCATGTACTTGCTACAATGTATACTTGCTAGCCACCTTGTGGTGACATTCATATAAATAACTGGTGCACATGGTAACATGCATGCCCATGATCAATTCCAAATCGAATATGAATGAACATGGAGGTATCATCATGCCAAACAAAGAAGGGAACGCGTTAATTTGGAAAAAAGGTTTCTCTGAGGGAAAGGGACCTTATCATTTACAGAAGATGGGGTTCTAATTGAATGAATGCGAACCGTCCTTTCACATATTCCTTCTGTATTATTTATCCCCAAAAGCTCCGACATCTGCTTATGTTCAATGCCACAGCTCTACCCACTAGCATCTTTTTTTATTAATACTCCCATCATATCATGGATTTAAGGCAAGTGATACCCCTCGCACGTACGTACCTTCTCCAAGATTATCCATGGAGCATATGCACTGGTGAAAAAACTGAAAGAGCGCACACACACATATACTTTGGAACAAAAGGTTAATTTTGGCCATGACTTTGAAACCGACATATCATCAACATAAAAGATCTCAACAGTACTGTTTACTTAATATCACGACAGAGAAAAGATCTTACTGATATCTAAAAATAAAATAAAAAAGCAATGGCATAATCTTTATTTTTTTTAAAAAAAAACAACCATATGTAAATATCAGCCTGGTAGAAAGATAGCGTGAGCTATCTATAATAATTTGATCTAGATTTCAGCTAAAATTCTTCCCTTCAAAGTCACAGTTCCAAAGCCACTATAACAAGGGCAAAAATAAAAGCAATAATTAAGGATGGGATTGTAAGGATGGGGATATTGGAAATGACTCTTAAATTCACGCTCCAATACATAAGGAATGACTTCGCTGTAATTCTATGAATATTTGTGATTAATTGTTACCATTTGATATATCTGTGATCACAAGTTTCATCATGATGGCGTTGTAATTTATCAACAGGAAAAAAAAATGATGAAAAGAAATAGTTGAAGTTTAAAAATGGAACCATAATAAATGCAAATGCATAGGTGGCCACATCAATTTTGTCGCGAATAAAAAAGTAGACAAAAGAAAAAACAAAGAGAAATTTCTTGAGATTCTCTACTATGACAATCATCACAACCCGCACGAGTCTACTTCATTGGATTCTCCTGCGGATCGGGGCTAAGCTGAGACACACAGACAACCCACAATCTGACAACACTATCCCACCCTTGCAATAGTAAAAGAAACAACACCCTTCACTCACTTTTGGGTTCCCATTCTGTAACAAGTGTCTAAATCTCTAGCTTCCCCTGTGTTTTTGCTGCTTCCCCTCAAAAAAGTTACCTTGCTGCTGGAATCTCAAAGAGAATTTGAGAGTTCTTACTGCCATCACCAACCCTACATGTGAAGAAGCCCTATCTACCCTTGAAAATCATATTCTTCCTCTGGGTTCTGATCCAAAAGTAGAATATGGGAATTATACCTTTTGTGCAAGTCTTTTTCAGATCCAACAAGTGTGAAGATGCATTGATGTATCTATGGTCATGAATTTGGTGGACCCTGAAGTATATTACGACTGCAGCCATTAATTGAGTGTAATCGGTAATTACATTAGACAAGCAGTAGTGGTCAATATAATCAGTGGAGTGTTGGGGCCTAGGGGAACCCACAGCAACAAACAAGAAAGACATTAGTGTGTGCCTGGGAACCATAATATTCAACTGAAGTGGTGGAATGGACTTCTTTTCATGTAGTTTGGACAACCAGTTGATTGATTTATGACCCATTAGTCTGTTAACAGTGATCACTTAGCAATAATAACGTGAGGAAAAGTAGAGTGGATCAGGGAGGGACTTAATTTGAACATAAAAGCAGGAGTCACTTGTGCTTTTACATTCAGAGGTTGACCAAACACAAAAACTGATAATTTCACACTCAGGAACCTTAATTCAAGCCATTGATTTGCACTCTCCAAACTCCAAAAGTCAGCAATACACCTAAAAAAGATATAAAAACTCAAGGAACAGCATGCGTAAGGCTAAATTTAGTTGGACAGCCCCAGCTAAATTTAGTATATTAGTGTACCCTGCAAATTGAAAACCCAGGCTAAAATTAGCAAGCAAACAGAATAAAAAGGCTAAAGCTAATTAACAACTGCCTCCTGAGAGCACTCAATCAAAAATCTCAAACTATCACACTATACTTCAACCATAAAATTTAAAAGGCACTAGCTAAGACTACATGAAAGTAATAAATATTAAGGATCACCTCTTAAGACTATTGAAATGATCTTGATCATATACTATGAACAAACATTCAAACTGATACATCGTGAATTGCATAGAAGAAGAAGAGCTCCAAATCCGGAGGAGCAAAGAAAGCAATCGGTCTCCTTTGCAAAGAGCAATTTGATATTATCCTTTCCTTCCTCGGTGCAGGTGGACATGTTTGAATCTCTGGTATCCGAAACCTCTCAGCTTTTGGAGTAGAGCATGCACTTGCAGAGATATCAACACCCTCAAAATCTAAGCCATCAATCTTTGAACAACCATTGCAGCTTGTGGTGGTGGTGGTGGAAGAGTTAGAAGGCAAATCCTCAATTATTGAAGCTTCTTTAATGCTCTTGGGCTTCATAACCCGCTTCTTATACTGGGTTCTTCTTGTTGTTTTTGCTCCTGTTCTTTTTCTACCATTTGGAGCCATATTCGAGAGCAAGGAGTATCAGGTATCTAGATGTGTGTGGCAAATTACAACTGCGAGGGATATAGAGTTGAAGTACAGAAGAAACAGGTAGTACTTAAAACTGGCAAGAACAGACTAAAAATCCTTCTACCGTTAACTCTTTTCAAACAGCTTTTTCAAGATCACTACAACTGTGCTAGCTACTTCTAAACATAAGAACCCCACTAGATATGGAGATCACTGCCTTGCTCAATCTTTCAAAACCCAAATGGAGTTTTTCTTCAACAAGATACCATCTAGAGATCATTTCGCAAAACCTAGTTTTAATGAAGAAACAAACCCAAAGCAGGTACTGCTTCGTATTAGAAAATGATCTATATATACTTATTCAAACTATCGTTAATGGAAAGAAAAACACTTACCTTGTACTCTATGTAACACCGAGGACTCTATGTTGAGAAACCAGGCCACTGGAAAGAAAATACTAGCTGGCTCGGTGTTAAGAGGGTGTAAAAGCCCAAATGTAAACCCTAGAGAGACTGGAGGAGGGGGCCGAGGGAGGGAGAGAGGGTTAACCATTCGAAAGAAATCAAGGATTTATATTCTCTCACTCGAGTGCTCAGGGGTACTTCGGTCAGTCTTCCCGCTGCCCGAGTTTTGATATCGAGGAGTCGACTTGTTTCAAAAATTCATGAATCTAGGGATTTGGGCAGGATTGCTCATTGCCCGAAACATATTAATACGTGAAGCCGATTTATTTTAGATTTATTTATTTTTTTTAATCACAAAACGATTTTGTTTTAAAAGAAGCCTTGGTATAATTACAGCCTTCAATTAGTTTTTTGGTAGTTAACTTAATTTTACAGCCTTCATTTTCCGTCCATGATAAATGATTTTTGTAGGGAAAACATCAAATATTTAATATTTACATCTATGAAAACCCAAGACAACACGGTAACATGGGTTCGAAATATTTTTGAACCTAATCCCAAGCTGCATTAAATTTAATATACTTAGATTTAAAATGTAAATTAATTTAAAGCAATATAAGTTTGATAAATTATTATATTTTAAAGCATAAATCAAATCATCCAAGGTAAGAATAGAAACTTATATTTTTAGAATTTAAAGTTTTTTTATTTAAAATTACTGAATTTATCATGACATAGTTCTTCAATCTCACTAAAAAAAATATTTTATAAATATCAAAATTTTTACTAATATTTATATTTTCTGGACTAAGAAAAAGAAAATATAAATATAAATATTTGATTAATTATTATTTAAACATCAAAATTTTGAAGATATCATCCCAATAATCTAAATTTTTTTATCAATAAAGCTTTTTTATAGGTATCAAGACTTTTAATAACTTATTTGTATTTTATGGGCATATTTTATAGGCATCAAGACTTCTAATAACTTATTTGTATTTTATGGGCAAGAAAGTATGAACATGAATGTTTAATTAATCAGAATTTTAGGATATCACTCCAATAATCTAAAACCTTCTTACCCTAAATTGATTAAATCCGGAGACTGCCCCGGCCCTTAATAATTAGAAAGATTAGTGTAAAAAAAAAAAAAAAGAGACGGAGAAAGGAGTAGTTGGAAACTTTCGTGCATCCTAGGATTGCACAACAAGAAGAATAGCAAGAGCAAGGCATGAACAGTTGATGTTTCAGATTCCTGAATTTAGTTTATTCACTCACAATTTGTCTGCTACAACAGCTACCACTCTACTAGCAGCAGCATGTAGGATAAGATATCTTGTGACCTCCTGCCTTCTTCACTTGACAAAGATTTCATGGGTGGAGGTCAAGAGAGGACAAAGCCGAGGCACTGTTTAGTAGTGTGCCCTCATAGGCACAGCCCTCCTGAGCTAGCTAGCTAGCTAGATCTTAGCTAACTCACCTGGCTCAGACCTTTTTTTATATTCACTGATTCTCTCTTTTTTGGCGTTTTGTAAGGGGAAAAAAACATTTTCAGACCCTCTCCAGGGGATCCTAAAAAAGAGCCTACTAATTGTTGTGCACGTGGCAAACTTATCCATGTTTTTCAAAGTTTCATGCCATTATTGTTTATTGAAAGACACAATTTTACTCTTTTTTTTTTTTTTAATTATTGGTGCGAGAAGGAAACAGATTATAATGCTTGAGCTTATCTTAAATCAGATGGGTCAATGGAATCTCTTTTGTTTTCAATTCTACTTGTTGTAGTTCAATCTAAATTTGCCTCTTTTATTCATTCATGTAATCTTAATATATTATTAGGTAGTGATAGTTTTTCAAAATATTTTTTTGTTGGAATTTATATTAAAATAATATATTTTTTTTATTTTTTTAAATTTATTTTTAACCTTAATACACTAAAACGATATAAAAAAATTTAAAAAAATATAAAAACAAACATATACTTAATAAAAATATCTTAAATTTCAATCTAGAAATTGATAAAATAAGATATTCTGGGAGATATATATGGGAGTAAAATATGTAGTTTCGTCCATGTGATTAACCTGTGATCTGTTCACCGATTCATCGTGTCATGCTTTTTTTTTTTTCCTTCTTTTAATTAATTAAGCATGAGTTGATTAGTTTATAACATAATTCAAGTAGAAGTTTTGTTTGTATATTCAGATACACGCACGCACACAACTACTCCTTGACAATAGAATCCTATGTAATTTTTACTGCTCTCTGTCCGGATTTCCGGCCAACGGCACTTGAATACAAAACGCAGAATCAGACTGGAGCTATAGCAGTGAAATGTCCTGCTGATTGCCGGTGAAAATACAAGTTTTCTCGCAAGGAATGAAACAGTGAAAATCTGATAAAAACAAGGACAGACAATTAGGGAAATTCCCATAATTACCCCTCATCAATTACAGACAATCGAATTTATGAAGCTTGAATTCATGATTCTTACCTCCATTGTCAGGTGTTTCATTATATAGCTTCTTAGCTAGTTTTACCAGAAAAAAAAAAAACTAGCCTTTGAGTTTGATTCTTCTTTAGTTTTACCAGAAAAAAAAAACAAAAAACTAGCCTTTGAGTTTGATTCTTCTCAAAACAAAAGGAGGATAAGTTCTATTAACTTTCAAGATGTGGATAAATTAAAGATGGGGAAGAACACTCGAATCATGTAGCTCGTGCATTGGTTTAAACAAACTAGTACTTGGTTTTATATCGAGAATGCATCAGGTCCAAAATTAGGTAACAAATACCACTTTAGATTAAGAATTTGCTTTGAATATAGCCAGGACGAGGAGCTTGTTTCCACATTTCTGTCATCTTCTCTGCATGGCATTCTCTCCTGGCTGCCCAAGTTTCAATACACGAATCTTTTGGAGCCTGATTGGACGTTGGCAGTATATTTTTTGCCTGTCAAGGAGGATTACTCGGTTTTAGCACCAAGAAAGTACCCTTTTAGCGTCGAAATCCAGGTTTTGCTTTATCCTTCATATCCTCTCAAAAGCAGCAAAAATTATTGCCGTGAATCGCTCAGCCAAAAGTGCCGCCTCGGTCCCTGTGCATGTAATTTCCACTCCTTTTCCAGTTCCTAGCTCACACGAGTAAGGAGTACGTGCTAAGAATTAAACAGCGGGATTATGAAGGAGTGGAAATAAACGATGCAAGTTTGGATGGTTAAAAGAGAAGGGAGTTTTAGTTTTATCTGTCACGGAACAAATACATATATCTTGATCCAAAGAGGTCCATGCAGTCCAGAGTCTGGACGTGCTTTTATGCGTGTTGAAATCTCGGGTTAGATCTCAGGAAACTGGTACTTCAAGTCAAATCGACGAGAGAAAAACCTATTCATCAACTAGAATATTTGCTACAGGAAACAGGTGCAAGAAATTAAATACATTACTTGACATGCAACAATTATGACAGTAAAAGCAAGAGTTGAATTCTCCAGTGACAATGATATGCTGCCTTTCTTCACTTCTACAAGACATGCAATAAGAAAAAGGAAACTTGTACCGAGAATCACAGCACTGAAATGCAATTGATGTAGCCATATTCCAACAAATTCCACAATCCACACCGTTTTTGGAATAGCCAATCACACTCTGGAAGAATAGTCATCAGCCCTTCAAAATAGCACCTATATTTTCCTAGGAAACCTCCTTTAAACCAGTCTTCTTCAAAGGTGGTATCAAAAGCTTTAAAAACCAATGAAGTTACACGCTTGATCAATACACGATATTAGAATACCAATCTGACTAGATATGAATATATTCATAAGTGGAATCCTAAGATAAACAGCTCAAAACAACAAACATGTAGTCTTATTAGGGAAAAACTTGTAAAGCAAAATTTAAAACAACAAGGCAAGGTTAAAGATTTCTGGTACAAAATACCGGATATAAGCAGATGTATAATAAGAATGAGTCACCGGCCTCTTGAAACTGCTTCATCCAACTCCTCCACTGATGAGGGAAACAGCTCTATATAACGACTCCCAAGAGTCATCCTATCTTTGGCCATCGCTGCTTTAGAATCTTCTGCATTTGCAAACTCCACAAAGGCTTCCCCAGTTGGCCTACCCTCTGAATTCATCGTAATATGAAGCGAATCTTCAGATAAAACAAAATCTTTAAAGAATTCCATTATGTCATCCTTGCCAGCTGAAAATGGCAGCCCCCTCAATCGTAATACCCCTGTATGTTCGGCTAAGTCCTTTCCCTCATCGTAGGATTTAGCCCTAGAGATATTTCGTCGTGGTGAACCACGAGATTCTGAAACTTCATTTGCTATTGCTTTGTAATAATCCTGCCTCTTGCTCCGAAAAACCTCAACATATCTCCTGCCCATGTTCTGCCTGTTCTTTTGAAGTGCAAAATCAACTTGAAGAGGATACCCCAAAACACAAAAAGCTTCACCAGTGAACTTGCCACCCTTGTGAACAAAAAGAACATCAACTATGTCCAAACCACGAAAGAACTCGGCCACATCAGTTTCTGTGCAGTCAAAAGGAAGACCACGAAGGCGGACAACAGGGAAAGGCGGAGGTGGCTGGCTAACATATCCATAGGGAGGTGTGTTGTACATAAAACTTGAACCAGGGGAATTACCATAGAATGAAGGACCCTGATCAACCATCCGCTGACGTTTTGCACCCATTTCACGTCCATCAGGACCGTCAGGATATCTACTTCAATTTAAAAAACAAATAATCAAATAGGCAAATCACATAGGAAGCTCCCGAATACTATATGTACAGAATCATGCACAATTATGTTCAAATACATCCAAGAATATCACCAGAAATTTATGCTTTAGTTCCTTAAAGGTTGATATTCTTTTATCAATTAAGAAAAATTAAAAACACACACATATATAAAAAATTCCAAGGCAAGAAATAAAATTGGCATCCCAGAGCCTTGAATGAACACAAGAATTCCAGATGCTAAAAAGTTCAAAGTTATTTATGTCGTCTCAGTGTAACTGAATGATTTGTTTGCTGGTCTTAATGCATTCAGAACATCTCTAGTGCTTATCAACTCGGTCAGCCTCAGTTTAAATTTTCTTCAAGAAAACCAATTAGAATTTTTAAGTGGAACATGCTTATTAATGTTCTTTTTTAACTAATGGGCATATTACCAATTTGGGCTGTCTGAGGATTGACGAAACAATGAGATGCATGAACAATTAGAAGAGCTTGGTTTAGCTTCTCAAGAAGCGAGTGAGATCAAGTTACTGGACAATAAAATTATTGGAAACCTTCAATTAGAAATCTGAAATTATGACTTTTAGGACCTAAACTTACCTTAGAAACCACATGATAGGTTTCAAATTCAGGGTTCCACTAAAAGATACTCCACTCCCAAATCTTACTCATTTCCTTGCATGTTAGCATTTATTCTATCCATAAGCTTAGACTAGTGCCCCCAAATAAACTAACTGGATTCTCATCCTTAAGCTGTCTGGGATTCCAAAATTACTATATGATTGAACTATGTTCTACTTGACCTACCAAAAGAATAAGAAATCAAGCAAGATAGGAAATAAAAAAAAAGTATGGTCTACAACCTCCCTTTAAATAGAGGGATGCACATAAATTAGAATCTCAAGTCCATTGGAAATGCAACGGTGAGTTGTATGTGCTAGGTTGAACTTGCATGATTTGTAGATTTAAATTGTCATACAAACACATTTTTCCTTGTTTTTTTTTTTTAAAAGGATATTTTACATCCTTGATGGTGAATACTCGACAAAATAAAATGGACTACTAAATGCCTGTTTAGTATTGTTGTTCTTTAAAAGCACAACTGTTTTTTTCTTCTTTTTTCACTTTCCTTTTTTTTTTCTGGGGGGTGGGGGGGGGGGGGGGGTGTTTCTAAAAGCAATATTTGCTTAAAATATGTTTTTCTAAACAAAGCTTGGTCACCCCTTGTGTGTATTGAAATTTTGCGTAAAGCTCTTGTGCCCCCCCTCTCACTCTCCTTTTTTTTAGTTTCTTCAAGCAGGTAAGATACCGTGGTTGGTTGAGGCAACACACTATGATGTAGCTGCCCCCCGGGTATTCTATCAAGTTGAGCTAAGTCATACTCTGTCCTCATTCCCATGAAAAGGATCAGTGGAAATGAGCCTTCCAATCATAGATACAGGCTCACAACCTCTACCCAGCAAGTCACTTCAAAGTAGGAAGTGAAATCTTAACCCCAGGCCACCAGCTTTCAGTGATTTCATAATTGGTGTCTCACAAATATTAAAACATCACAATAACTAACATCAAAATGTAACTTTAGGATATTATGAGATGATGCTATTTCGCAGTTCTAATATCACTTCCTTTTGTTTACAACAGCCTGCATAAGTCTATATATTCATTTGATCCATTTCAACCTCACTGATCAAAATAATAAATTTGTAAGACACCATCTTAGCCTACTTGTAGTTAAATCCCTTCCCTCTCGAAAGCATCAAATTAGCCAAACTAGTACAAGTAACGGCATGTTATAAATTACAGCGGCCCTCAATATTTCACAAGAATCGATAGGTGGATTTATTCACCCATTTTAATAGTTGAAAATATATCTGAGCAAAGTATATCCAAAATACTAAAAGGCCAACCATTTCAATAAGACACCGCCTTCTGCCCCACCATCAATCACTAAATCATAGATTAATAATAAAAACCAGCCTTTTGCGTTCCTAATATAATCATTTTCTTTCTGTAAACATCTCTAAAGAGCTACAGTTACAGAATGGTTAATTTTTTAAGAGCTCGAGATCAAATTAAACAAGAAAAAAGCACACCCAGATAATATAATCAAAGATACAGCAAGCTAGGCAACAAAACAAAAAGCACCATCATAGCCTCTGGATATAAGCAAAAGATTAACAGCCTCTTCAGCAGAAAATTAAGAAATTAACGGCATAAAGAAAATAAATAACAAAAACCCAATTACGAGAACCAATTAACAAACCAGAAGAAATAGAAGGAAATCGTTTAGAAGGAAGATTGGATTGGAGAGAGAAAAAGAAAAAAAGGTTTTGAATTGGGAAAATCACGCACGTACCCTCTATAGAACATTTCCTTTTCGATTCTCTTGAATAAGTGCGTGCGTGCGAGCTTAGCTTGGAAGTGTGAAATTGCTTCTTTTGCTCGGGTTGTCCTTTCTTCTTGCTGGAAACTGAAGCTGTCTAGGCCCCGAAAGGCTTTTTTAGTTTTGCTAGGGGAACTGATGCTGGAATGATGTGTTTAGTGTTAACCATTATCCCACTGCCAACGGCGTCGTTTTATTATTTATCTATGTGTCAAAAATAAGATTTTTTATAGAATATATTTCTGGTTAGAAAAATTAAAAAAAAAATTAAAAAATTTGATTGGTCACGCCTAAAATTCAGAAGGGACGGGGTACAATTAAAGAAGACATTTTATTTACAGACTATATACTTTTTTTTATTTATCAATATTATTATTGATTATATGAAGATTTTAACTTGATAATGGCATAAAATTTCTTCAGATGTTTATGGAACGCGAAACAGGAAGGGGATGCCAGCATGCCATTGCCAGCCCTGAGTTGAAGCTGAAGCCTGAAAGCCCATCCCGTCCATGATCCAACCACCCCCTGTTACTAAAAACAGGGGAAAATTAAAATTAAAATTAAAATCAAGAGAAGTTGAGACTGGAACCTAGCTTTTTCTATGCAAACAGGACAGGAGGACTATATCTTTTATCCCTGCTATGCTGTTAATTAAGTTAGATTTTTCTTGAATATAAAAAATATTTAGATATTATTAATAATTTTTTTATAAAAAAATTAAATTGAAAGACGGTTCACTGATATAACCCTAAAATATAGTTTAACTAAAAAAATCAAAATAGATTTTTTTAATGTTAAGGTAATAATATATTGAATTTACCTGGGTTAACTTAGATTATGAGACTATAATAACCGATAGAAAATAAATTAAAATAAATTATAAAGTATAATTCTTAATCAACTAATATTAAATTTAAAAAATTAAAAAAAATCAATTAAAAAAATTAAAAAGCAACTAGAGTTAACCTGTTAATTCACGATTCGGTTATAAAAAATAAAATAAAAAACAACATGATTTAATCGTGATTAAAATGTTAAAGTTAACAACCTTAATTATAAGATTAAGATATTCTTATAAAAAATAAATCAAAATATATTATGAAACTCAATTCTTTACTAAATCAATGTTGAATAATAAAATTTAAAAATAAGACACAAAAAACAACTTGAGCCTACTCGATTTAACGATTTAAACACTATTCTTAAGCCATGACGTTGAAATATCATAATAGAAATTTAACCAAACAAGTTATAAAATCTAATTTTCAATTAATTTAATATTAAATGATAAATGTTTTAAAAAATAATTAAAAAACTACAAAATCAACTAAATTAACTTACTAAATTAAATTAACCTGTTAAACTGTGATTTATGTAACGAGCGTATGATAGTTTAATAAAAAATAAATATAATATTAAAAAGTGATAGTTTAATAAAAAATAAATATACTATTAAAAAATAATAAAAAAAAGAAACCAAAAGAAAAAGAAAAAGAAAAAAAGCACAGTACCTGTTCTAATAAATAGTAAGAGGGTACAGTTAAATCCCTTTCTCTTTAGCTTATAGTTAATTAATGTATACTTGAGCTGCTCGCTTGCTTGATCTGGGCTTAACAAGTGAGCATGGGTTGAGAGCCCATTTTGAACCAAAGGCTAAGCAATCAAGCTCAACCAATCTCACGCGCAGACCGTAGGGTGGTCTGGTATAGCACTGGCGTGGACGGTGGACGGTGGACGGTGGACGTGTGCATACGATTTACGGATTTAGGACTTTACGTCTGCTTGACCATGTATGCCACAGACATGTATGAGCTATAGCTTAGCTTTTAGCTTTATTACCAAGACAGAGTTGCAAGTTTCAGACAGAACAGAACCTATTTATTGCTTACACGGTTCAGGAACACAGGAATATTCTCACGCGCTTGCATATCTTAATATTAATATAAAACACAAATATATAAATAACATCTATCATTTCATCATTTAATGCACACACAAAATTCATACATATATATATATATATTAATTATTTTATTTTTTATTTATTAATAAATAATAGCAAATAATAGATACTAGCATTCCCATTCCCTTCTCTGCCTGCATAGAAAAGTCCAAGTCTAGCTGCGTCCTTACTGGTTACTACTTGCTTAAACCATGTGAAATGCCCCCATTCAAATTTTATCTCCTGCCTGTCATTTTCTCTCTCGCCTCCCAAACATGAGCACCGCTTTTAATTAATTCCTGCTCTCTATGAGACGCCACGAGACTTCATAAAGTTCATCACCATGTTAGTTTAATCACACAATAGGTTTCTTTGCGTATGCTAATAAAACCGCAAGGCATCATTATTTTCTGTCAAGCTCTATTCTCGAAAACAAACAGCCATATTTTTCGCACAATGTTGATGAATTGAATTGAAAGATATTTTCCCCGTAACTTCTACAAGCTCTTGTTAAGAGTGTGACTGTTCAAGCGCGGAGCATCTCACAAGCATGCACACGCTAACTCTATCCTTTCACTGTCCACAAGTCTATGGTTTGGTCGGGACCACGTAATTCTCGAAAATAACACCTGTCTTCGTTTAACTCTTTTGCTCCCGCTAGTTTCCAATTTCCATCGGTGACTCGGAGTGTCCGGCGACTCACTTCCACGTTGTAATGTTGAGCGTGGGCATAGATAGAGTTACCGTTTGAAACTCTCTAGCCTAAACGGTATGAACTATGCAAGGCTTCTTGTTCACTTTAACACGTTCATATACGCCAACAACACGTGGAACAGGGGAGCCACCAAATTAGAGAAAATCTGTCCAGGTACTTTGGTTAGACTCTGGAAATCAAGAAAAGAAGCTGTAAAACTTTGATTTTTAAACGTGTTAACCCCTCGTCCCTTCTGGCTTGGAGAATTTTGGACCTCAAAATTTTGT
>NW_011500219.1:35247-42256 GCF_000495115.2 Populus euphratica
TTTATTTTTCCAACCAAACACCTTTTCGCACATTTGGTTATTTTTAAATGGAATGGATGCGATTTAAATAGCTTTAAGCTCTGCAAGTTGAGAATCTCACGTCAAAAAGGCAGCACCCGCACCCATGTTTCTCATCCATGAAAACGTAAACACCGAAAGTAATACACAAGAGACATACAGATTTATAACACTGGTAATTTTGGAATAAATGACAAGAACTTCTAGATATCCTAACTGTAGATGCAGGTTGTCTGTTGACATGAAAACATTATAACTATTAAAGAATAATAAATTATATTTTAAAATCTTGTCTAACAACTTAAATTATTAAACTGACTTAAATTATTAGGTTGAGATGTGATATAATATCAGAGTTTTAATGACTAAGTGGTCACGAGTTTGAATCTTATCATTTTTATTTATTTGATAGAAATTAAACACAAGATAATACAAATATATATAAATTTTAAGTGTATTAGAAAAAAATATCTAACAGTTTAAATTATTGAGTTAAGATAATTTTTTTATAATAACTTCAACATTTTCATCGAGTGCATGCTGGACTATCTTTCAATTTTGATTATTGATTGTTCTATTCCTTTTTTCCTATTGAGTGTGCTTATTTCTATATTTTGGCAGTTTTGTTGCGCATAATAAGCCAGGAGATGGCAAGCGTTTCCTTCGCGCTCTCGGGAAGGTAGTCTTTTTGTAAGCCTTTACGTGGAACTTGATTACCATGAAACTGCTTCAATAGTTTCCCCAGATTTTGACGCTACGCGGATTTCCCCTCAACTAGCTTAATTGATCGCTTGCCTTATGACATCCTTTTAGGGCACAAGATGCAAGATATATATGCTTTTTTCGCTCAATTTTTCTCAGCAAACAAGTGTAGTTTTCACATGGTCATTAGAACGAATAATGTATTTTAGCAAAGACAGGTAAATAGAGGATAGAATTGTAAGAGTAACAACATTTGAATGGATTCATCCTTTTTACTGACAGGAGAAGCAGGACCTTGCAGAAAGAGTGATGGTCACACGACTTCACTTGTATGGGAAATGGATTAAGGTAATTGACTGCCGCTTTTGCTTTGACATGTAAATTGAGCACATAAATATGTAAAAGGTATTTTCTTGTTATTGTGATGTAGAAATGTGATCATGCTGAGATATATAAAGAAATCTCTGATGATAACTTGGAGTTGATGCGTGAACGGCTCAAAGAGACTGTGATATGGCCATCAGATGACACAAACACAGAGAAGATTGGCTGAAGGGATGCAGATTTATCTTCGTTTTCTCTTTCTGTCTGCTGTCGTGTTTTTAGTGCAGGTTTATCTTGGGTTCGATATCAACCCGTTTGGTTCCAAAGATTGTCTTCTTGATACTATTATTTTTCTCCTGTTAACAAGACATGATAAATATATTGTATATAGACATTACTCATCAGTCTAGATAGCATAAAAAAGAAGGATTTAAATTAATTGAAGGGTTTTCGCGTACCATACTCCATGACATGGTTTCGAAACATGAATTTTTAGGGACTTACAGAGTAAGTCATTATGTTTCAGAAGAAGAGTCGAGGAACAAGCATATATCCTTAATTTAGGAAAAGATATGTATGTATGGATGTCGTGGTTTAATTTACAAGTTGATACCATGTGCTACAACAAGGATCATCGATTACATACAAAAATTAATGCATCACGGAAAGGGATCTCTGCCCCCACAAATCGAGAACCACACTGCTCTCTAACTGGGAAACTGAAAGCAATGTAATGTGATACCTGCAAAAGAAAGAATTGAACAGAAGGAGGAAATATGGCTCAGGTAACTAGCAATCACCATCTCCAATTTAAAACTCGAAGGGAAATTGACTAATATGTAGCAAAATAGTTTATGGTTAATGCCAGCATCTTCACCTACTAAATGAAAAGGTAGAGAATAAAGAGCGTATATCCATGCCAACATGATGCTATATTAATCGAGTAATTGACACCGGTCCAACCAATTTGCTCGAAGTAAATTTTATAGCAGAGCTACTTGTGTGCCAAGGAAAATAAATTAACTATTTTAAACAAATAAAAGATTTTGTCCAATGACAATCCATCGAAAAGGAGAGAAATTTGCCAATTAAATATACCATCACAACCCAGTCAAAATTTAAATGAGCACCAACCTTCACTGCAGCATAATGTTTCAAGCTTCCAGAGAAATGCTGGACATATCTTACAAAATAAGGTCAAGACCAAAGATTGTTCTGCATTTATCTCTCCTCTTTGTGCTAGATTCAAGGGATACATACGGATGATCATGTGAGGCCATCACCAAAAGTCATAGACTGAGTCATCACTGTTGTTACACAAAGCTGCAAAAAATATAGTACTGGAACATTAGTAAAACAGTTAAAACGAGTAAAAGGGTGTTCCAAACTAAGGTGTACTAGCCGACCAAATGCACTAGGACAAGGGAATGTGAGATTCACTATCATCCAGACAGCAGCTGTACGTAACCTGCTATCACTACACTGCAAGATCTTGATCATGAAAGATTGGGCTCAATTATCTGCTCGGACAAGAAGTTGCTGCATAACTATTTCCTTGTGAAAATCATTTCCACGTTGCCAAGAAGATAAATTCCCTGCATGATAAGAATTTTAATTATCTATTAGCAATCTATAAACAGCATTGTACTGTAAATTCCCCCGAGACCCACTTTTTTCTTGCATGGTTTCAATCATGATTGGCAGAAACAATAGTTGCACAATATGTTACCTTTCCCAATGCTCTTCATCATTCAAAAAATAGACAGAATAAACATAGAAACCAAATTAAATCATCCAGCATATAGTTGTAGGCACATGTCAGAAATGTTTTGTTAATATAAACCAGTCTTTTTTCCCCAGCCGACATTTTACTGAGCTTACTTGATAAACGACGTTTTTACTTGCATATCAACAATCTTCACATGGAAATGCAACAATCTTCACATGGAAATGCAACAATCTTCACATGGAAATGCAAAAGTTCATCTGGATGATAGAGCTGGGATTTGCCCTCACCCCAGAGTTCACAGATTAATACCCGCTGACCATAAAAGACCACCAACCATCACACAGCAAGATAATTAACCTCCTTATGTTTAATAACTAATGCACCATGGTCTCTCTGAGATTTCTTGCTAATATTAGGAAAGGTATATCTTCATGCGGCCATGTTTGTTTTTATCAATGATGTCAAGACTTTCTTATAAACAACAAATTCCATGTAGAATGCAAGTTGTTTGTGCTCCTGTATGTTCATTATCCATCAACAATACAGTAGCTTGTATTGTTTAATTTCTAACTATGCATGTCTAAACTTTCAATATGGAACTTGCAATCTTCAAGCTTGCCAGCCTCTACCTTCAATGGAAAATCATTAATGTGCCTTAAAATATGAAACAACTATGATGATTAGCGAAGCGAGCAAGAATATCAAAAGTTTTAATATGTGACAGCCCTGCGAGAAGTTTCTTTTCATGATCAATGCTAAGGATATGGAAAGAGCACCTCAATTTAACATCAAGTTACTGTTTTCTTTTCTGATAAATCTGATGCCGTGGTGACAATCTCAAGTGAACATCAAGTTACAGTTTTATTTTTGATAAATCAGAAACAGTGATGACATTTGAAAAAGAAACAAACGAAGAAGAAACCTTTTGAAATGAATACATATAATAATGAATGTAAGAACACATAATAATAGATGTGGTGGATGTACATGCAAGAATTGCTGGGAATTCTGATCAGTGATCTTCTAATAGTTACCCATTGGAAACTAAGTACACTGACACAATATTTAACATGGTTCGGCAAATCACTTACATCCACGGGAAAAGCCATTTGATTATATAGGAAAACAACAAGATTTACAACAATAAAGGAGAAGGAATTATCCACTCTTTGCAACTCTCAACCTCACTCTTTTCTCTCTTTACAGTGCTGCAATGACAGCCACTGCTTGCTACCTTTGGCAGCCCACTCTCTCCTTTATTTCTTACATCTTTGGCTCCACACACACTCTCATTTTGCTCTCTAACCTGTGTCTCTATTTATAGACATGAATGGTAAGACAATTTGACCATAAATGATGAAACTAATGGTGGCAGCACATGAGTTGCACTATTTTTTCAATGGTTGGTATAACTTGTTTGATAATTTACCCACCTACCATTGTAGTCTTTTGACAATGACATCCCTCCTTTTTAGGGTAGACTGCAAATGTTGTTGTCTATTAATGGCAACATCCCAACAATAACCCCTTTACCATTTATATAGACAATTGCCCTCTTACTTCTCTAGCATATGCTTGCATTCTGCAACTCTTCTAAGCTTACCATTCCAAGAGCATCTTTAGCCAAGTTCCAAGGTACTCGCAACACCTTTCAATCACTAGAGTCACCCAAGCACCCTTTTGCTCACTCCAAAGGATCACTTCAACCATATGATTTACCATATCTCATCAGAAGAGTGTTAACACTTGTCTCTGAAACAACATTCCCCTTCAAGCATATCAATCATGCTTGGCCCAGAATGATTTATCAAGCCTTACACCAAGGCTTACAACACTCCTTCAAACGGATATTCCCAATGCGACAGTCATTGAGTATTTTAATTTGATCACGAGCTCACCACTCTTCCAAGAGTTTACTCATCTCGGAGTTGCATTTGCCCTCTGTTCCATCTTAGGAACAACGCTTTACTTCTCCATGAGTCTCCCGCTCTTAGTCTTAAGAGTTTAGGTAGCTCTCCACCTTTAACCATGGGGGCAACCTATTAAAAGTTAAACTATATCTATCTTTATACTCTGAGTGTTGCAATGTCATTATTAAGCTCACCACCTTGACAAGAGTCAACTTGTTCCTGGAACTTGTGCATGCCCTCTGCTCATTCCTAGTAGTAGTGTTTTAATGCTCCATAAGTCATCCACTTATTGTCCAAGACAAATGTTATCTGGATCATTGATCTTTAACATGTGGACAATATCCATGAAAGTCAATTCTGCATTTGTCTCTATTCTCATCATAGCCTCTTCATTGGCTATACACTTGTCCACTTATATCTAGCCATCACATCAGCTCTAAGGCTTTCTGAACTTAGGCTCCTATTTGGCCCTCACACCTTCTCCTAAGGTGTCTTTATCTGTCATCATGAGACGGTCTGATCTTGGACTCATATCCTGATCCTCATACCTTCTGTTTGAGGTGTCTCTACATGTCGTCATGAGATGGTCTGATCTTGGACTTAAGATTGGAGGGGTTACACTGGTCTCGCTTAAAACCCAATCTCCTAGCTAGAACTTCTTAGGCCATATCTATCCACCATACTGTCTTTCCGTATATACAACCATTTGCTAACTTTGTTGCGGCTTTCATTTACAAGTGATCTAAAATATCTTGGTTTTATACTTGATTTCTGAACATCTGGTGAGACTACCAATGTTTAGATTCGTCAAGATTGGTCTTCATCAATTTTGCCTCTCTACCTCAAATTGTCCACATGATCGGGTGTCTAGAGTGTCTCAATTTTGCCTTCCCTCAAGGCAATTAAAATTTCCCCACTTAGCAATTCAGCATATGTAATTCGGTAAATATGTGCACTTTCTTCGTTTTCATCTCCACGACCACCATGATGACATTTAGATGCCTCCTAATCAGGCAATCTCTCCTAATAATTCACTACCACCACTTTCGATCCATATATTAACGATTGAACCATACCATTGCATCTGGAACGATCAACTTAGCTGGAAACAAGACTGAAATCATTCAAATCGCATTTCAAACGACTAAGATTTGATCAAAACAATTCTAACCAGATGAATGATCCAGATTCAATCTCAGATTCGGTTGCACATAGAATCCGCTACACTGTATCCTATCCCTTGACTCTCGGCTTGGCTCCAACTTAGCCCGGTTCGCGTTTGATGATGTGGCAGGTGGGTCCCACAATGCTGACGTGTTCAGCTGACTAGGTGCTGACATGGATGCCAACTGTGTATGCTACCGTCATAATTACTTCATGCTAACATCATCTATATCCGGGTCAATCACGTGGGTCGGGTTATCTGGTATTCAGGTTGGGTCAGCCCATCCACGTGAATTATCATTTTGGAATGTAATATTTATGTTTTTATTTTCTTTAAAAACCTTTGTGTTGTATAAATCAAATAAAAGATGTGTAGTATCTAATGGATGCATTATATATATGTATAGATTTTAGTATGGCTAAATTATTTTCAGAATTATAATATAAAGTAGTAGAATACATTAGATGTTTTAAAACAATATGACTCTTAATTTTAATATTGTATCCATTTAGTCTAAATGCATATATGTAGTTAGTTAACATTTATTACTCTTTAGTGATGAAATTGTTTATTTTTTAATTTGCTTTAGTAATTATTTTATGTTGACTTATTAATTGATATTATGAGACTTGAATATATTAATAAGTAGAAGCATTGAATGATTGATTGATGAATGGGATGTGATCTAGGATGATTGGATCAAGATGGAAGTTGTAATGACATATGATAGAAGTGTTGTCGATAACTTGGTATCAACAAAAAGTAGAGGTAACTTTGCCGAAATTTTCAAAAAAAATAAATAAATTCCATAATTTTAAACATATTATTTAATACTTAATATTCGTAAAGAAATATGTGAAATTGCTTGACATTATAATTTAAGGATGTTACATGGATACTCATCATCCATGTAGTAGTTTAAAAGTTACAATAATAGTTGCCAACAACATCTAAGGAGAGAGTGTAAAAGACTTCTAACCTGTATTCCAAGTTCGTGTGAAGCATTGTGTAATTGCCTTCCAACAGCATCTAATAGAATACCATCTTCAGCAAACACATACTCAATGGACTTTATACACCCATCAACAAGATTCCGAACAAGGGCCAAAGCTTGCTCTTGAACACAAGGCTCAGGGTCTGTGGTGCAAATTCAATTGTGAT
>NW_011500219.1:43305-59550 GCF_000495115.2 Populus euphratica
CGACTCCAGTGGTGGCGGAATTAGAGTGGCATAAGAGCGAGGTCCTCGAGGAGGACAGAAACAGAAATAGAAATAGAAATGAAGCTTAGGAAGAGAGTGGACGTAATCTATGATCCATTAAGGTAACGAGAGAGAATTTAAAAAATTTGAATGGGGGATATAATAATAATAATAATAATAATAATGACTTTTTTAATATTATTGCATGAATATTCTTATTCTATTTTCATTTTTATTGTTATTAATAAAATTAACTTAATATTTTGATTTTGTTTAGGTCATGTGTAGTATTTCTTTTTAATTATATTTTTTATTTTTTTAAAAAAAATTTAAATTTAAATTTTTTAGTATTTTAAAATTATTTTATTGTATTGATTTTAAAAATAAATTTTAAAAATAAAAAAATATTATTTTAATATATTTACCAATAAAAAATAACATCAATCATTCTTCTAAATACATTATTGCTCCTCACTTATCACAAATATGAGGTAATTCTTTAATATGTTTTTTTTTAACCTATTTTTGTTAAAATAGACAAAAAATAATTTTATATAAAAACTCAAACCTCATGAAAAAGTTAACACCATGTGACCATTGTTTTTTTGTTTAACTTGATTTTTTTTATAAAATCAGGTTTTATTTTACTTTCTTGTATGAGGATTGCCAAAAAAAAAAAAATCAATGAGTAATGTAGATAAAATAGAGTCTATAAATAAAATATAAAGACAAATTATATTAATTCCATCAATTTTAATTAACATATTACGTAAATATTTGATCATTCAGGCTATAAAAGGAATAAATAATTTATAATGAGTGTTTTTTAATTAACATGGGCATTTAAATTAGCTTGTGCGTACCTCGATTAATCTCACGACCTTGAAGTTAACGACCATGTAAGCCTTTAATGGTCCTCAGATTTGTAGGACTCGAACTGGTGATTTCTAGAGAGTAAATTCAAGACCTGATCAGTTGAGTTATACCCCTCAAGATTTTATAATAAATGTTTTAATTTGATCATGGGTGGTTTGTATTTTTCTCCTTTTTTTTCCCATGTAATCTTTACAATTTTGTTTTAGCCCCTTAACTCTTTTTTTTTCAATTTTATACATGGTTAGTTATTTGAATCTAAGTTAGTTTACTACGAGGTACCTAGGGTGAAAATAAGGCATAAGATTGAGGGAAGAAAAAAGAACAAGGATGAGAAAATAAGAATGGATCATCAGAACCATCTCGGAACTTATTAAACACCATGCGCCGCTCTAAAAAAAAAAACTTTGTTTATATGATTTTAAGACACTAATGAAGAGTGTCATTGAAAATTAAAAGAAGTTGCACTCACCTCTCTAATCCTAGAAGCTTCATCAGATGTCACCACATAAATTATACATATCAATTTTTTTTATTTGATCCTTGATTATCATATAATCCTTTAATATTTGATCCCAAGTTCTTTGATAACTCTTTGACATAGTTTCATTTTTAATTTCACATGAACCCAAGAAAAGAAGGGAGGGAAGAGAAAATGACAATGACCAACTAGGTTAGCTCATTGTATCGTGCTTATGATTTGAGTTGTAAATTTATAAATTAATTTAAGTTGATATTGGTCAATACAATATAATATTACACTTTTATTTCTCTTTTTAACTTTTTTTTTTAATTTTATATTAGAAAATTCATTGTCTTATATTCGAGCCTATTTGGGTTTAACAAGAATTAAAAAGACAGGAACTTGAAATTTTTTTAAAAGTAAGATAAAATTTTGAGAGGGATAATTTGATTGTGTATAAGTATGTTAAGTCGAACGGGTCACCACAAACTAGATTCAACACAAAGAAACCATGCTGGAAAGTTATTTTGTTTCAATTTAATTTTAATTTTTAATTTTTTAAAATATTAACACATGATTAAATCAAGATATTACATAAGATGATGCAGTGCAATATCATATTTTTTCTTATAAGTATTTATTGCTTAACATCTAAGTTAAATCTTTGTTTATTATTAATAACTCTTTTTTTACCATTTAATGCAATGAATTAATTATTAGGAAATTGTCATTAGTGTAGCAAGACCCCACTTCTAATTAGTAGATGTTTAATTAATGCCATCATTTATGCCATGTCTTATGACTTTTGTCCATCATTAGTGCCATGATTTATGGCCTATTGTCTGCCATTGTTGCCTATAAATAGAGGTATTATTTGAGAGCAAAAATAAGAGAGAGTTATAGAGTGAAGAGAAAAGAAGAAGAGAGAGAGAAGAGTGGCTACCAAAGGCACCAGCCCTGCTGCCATGTGCAGCAGTGTATAAGAGCAATAAGAGTTGAGTTTGAGTGAAGTGATCCTCCTTCTCTACGTGTGTTGTAACATTTTCTTTATCTATCTCTAATAATATTGACTTCTCCCATAGATGTAGGTGATTTGTCGAACCACATTAAATATTGTGTTAGTATATTTAGCTTTCAATGGATAACTATTAGAGCATTACCGGTCAGAATCCCCAATAATTGGTATTAGAGCATTTAGTTTAAAGTGATGTTTGATTTTTGCTTATAAATAAAAGTTGTCAAAATTATATTTTGACCATACTATTGTGTAGAGGAGGAAGAGACAAGCACATTAGTGAAAACAAAAAAAAATTCTGACGTGGGACATGGACGCACGCCCTCACACGTGTCGGCGAGGAGACTGCCCTTGTGTGTCAACGTGCCCCACACGATGCCACGCCTCTTCTTCGCCCGGATGGACTGACCTGACTCGAATAACAAATGACCCAACCCACATGACTGACCCGGATAAGGATAACATCATCATGATGTAATCATGACATCACATGTATAGTTGGTATGCCATGTTAATTGACACGCCAACATTATGAGACCTACTTACCACGCCATTAGCCTGAACCGGGCTGAGTTAAGCCAACCCGAGTTGGAGTCCAGCCGCCAACAAAAGGATAAAATCTAGTGTGGTTAATCCTACATGTAACCGGATTTGAGTTTGAATCTAGGCTGCTCATCAAGCCATAATTATTTTGATGAAATCTTAGCTATCTGAAATGTGATTTGGACTATTTCAGACTTGTTTCCGGCTAATTTAATCTTTTTGGATGTAATGGTATGGTTCGATCATTGAGATTTGAACTGAATGTGATGGTGGTGAATTATTAGAAGAGATTGCCCGATCAGAAGGCATCTGAAGGTCATTATAGTGGTTGATGTAGATGAAGAAGAATAAATCACACATGTTTGCCCAATTATATATGATGAACTGCTAAGTAGGGAGATGTTTTAGTTGCCTTGAGGGAAGGAAAAAATGGGACACTCTAGACACCCGATTATGTGGACGTTTTGAGGTAGATAGTGGAAATTAATGAAGACCAATCTTAACAAATCTAAGCACTAATTATCTCGTCAGTTGTTGAGAAATCAAGTATAAAATCAGGATACCACAGATCACTTGCAAAGGAAAGCCGCAACAAAGCTAGCAAATGATTGTATATACGGAAAAACAGTATGATGGATAGATATAACCTAAGAAGTTATGTCTAGAAAGATTTGATTTTAAGTGGGACTGGTGTGACCCCTTCAATCTTTCCTAAGAAGTTGCTTAGTTGAAGGATTATCTATATGGTACTGTTTTTGTATATGTAATAATTTGTAATGAAACTGTTGAAGACTAGTAGGATGACGACTCAAAGAAACAATTGGGTTTTATATGTTCAAAGATCTGATGAAGGGTGATTTCTCAAAAGAAGTTAGATTTAATGACTGTAATTTCTCGAGAGGAGAATTGATAAAAACCCTGATAATACGAGAGAAATATAGTAAGAGGATAAAGATTGACACCTTATTTTAACTTAGATAGATGTTGTGACATGATGAGCTGCTGTCAAACATAAAAACAAAGAATAGAGAAAAATCAATAAAACATAAATTGCATGAGGGCACACGAAGATTGTGTAGGAGTACCTATAGGATCTAATAAGGTACTATAATGAGCAATATATGCAAGGAGAAGAAGAGTTCTCAGATAAAGCTCAGAGTAGAGACTGTGTAAAAAGTTGCATAATAGGAAATCTCTTGTGCTCTTAATAAAAGCAACAAGCGAAGACCTTTCCAATGTATGCTAGGATGGAAAGATGAGTTGTTATAGAGACATCTAATTGAGGGGGTCCAAACACCTGTGATAAAAGAAAATCGTCTATGAAAGGTGAAGACACTAAAAAAGAGTTGGTGTAGGTGAAGCTATCAAGTATGAAAGATATAGAAGCTCTAAATATAAAAATCAAGATGGAGGATTTTAAAGAGTGTGTCCCAACTCTTTCTTTATATGTGATCAGTGACAATGATCTCTCTAAAGTCCATATGGTAGCAGCGAATCTTAGAGCCATTAGAGTCATCCTAGATTAAGGAGTATCAGACCGTCGCATGATAAGTATCAGACCGTCGCATGATAACGAGTGGAGACACCTTAGACAGAAGGTGTGAGGGCTACAATATGAGCCCAAGTTTAGACCGCCCCATAATGAAGGGCGAAGACACCTTAAACAGAAGGTGTGAGGGCCATGCAATAAGCCCAAGTTTAGACCGTTATAAAAGATATGAGGTTCATGATAGGAGTCCAATTACAGAACACCCCAGAGCGGATGTGATGGTTAGATATGAGTGGACAAGTGTATAACCAATGAAGTGGCTATGATAAGTATGGAGAAAAATACCAAATTGACTTTGATGGATATTGTCCTCATGCTAAAGATCAATGAGTTAAAAGATATTTGCCTTTGACAATAAGTAGATGACTTGTGGAGCATTAAGACGTGACTGTTATGTAAAAACAGAGGGTATGTGTAGGTTTTTGAAACAAGTTAGCTCTTGTCAAGGTGGTGAGATTGGTAATGGCATTGTAATACTCAAAGTATAAAGATAGATATGAATCAATTTTTAATGAACTGCCCCTATAGGTAAAGGTGAAGAGCTACTTGGACCCTTAGGACTAAGAGCGAGAGACTCACGAAGAAGTAAGACGTTGTTCCTAAGGTGGAATAGAGGGCAGATGTAACTCTTGGATGAGTAGACTTTTGGAAGAGTGGTGAGCTCATGATCACATTGAAATATTCAATAGCTGTTGCACTTGGAAATATCCATTTGAGGGGGTGTTGTAAGCCTTGGTGTGAGGCTTAAAAAATCATTTTGGACCAAGTATGGTTGATACGCTCGAAGGGGAATGCTGTTTCAGAGACAAACGTTAACACTCTTTAGATGAAATATGACAAACCATCTGGTTGAAGTGATCCTTTAGTGTGAGTAAGGGTATGCTTTGGTGACTCTGGTGATTGAAAGGTTTGGCAAATACCTATAAACTTGGTCGAAGATGCTTTCAGAATGGTAAGTTTGAAAAGCTGCAGGATGTAGGCTTGTGCTGAAGAAGTAAGATGATAACTGCCTACATAAATGGCAAAGAGGGTGATTGTTAGGAAATTGCTATTAGTGTGATAAGACTCCATTTCCACTTAGTGGAAGCTTAATTAGTACCACTATTTGTGCTATGTTTCATAGCTTTTATCCACTATTAGTGCCATAATTTATGACCCCTTGTCTGCTATTATTACTTATAAATAAAAGTATTATTTAAGAGCAAAAATAAAAGAGAGTTAGAGAGTGAAGAGAAGAGAAGAAGAGAGAAAAAGCAGTGGCTGCCAATAGCAGTAGCCCTGCTGCCATGTGCAATAGTGTGTGAGAGTAATGAGAGTTGAGTTTGAGTGAAGTGATCCTCCTCCTTTATGTGTGTTGTAATCCTTTCTCTATCTCTAATAATATTGACTTCTCCCGTTGATGTTGATGGTTTACTAAACCACATTAAATATTGTGTTATTATGCTTAGCTTTCAATGGGCAACTATCAGAACATCATTGGTTGGAATCTTTAACATTATTTTTATGAACATATGCTCAAGCTTTCATTTCATATTTTATATTTTTCATTGCTTACCATATTCATGTTTTTTCTGCTAAATTGACTTTTGTTTTAAACCATAATGAAGGGCACAAAACTAATTTGACTCTAACACCATTGTCTCCTTTTGTTTCTTTTATTTTCATTACAAAACATGTTAGATGCTTGTACGAACTGTTATTTTGATGTATTTGATCCTTTTAGTTATTTTATTATCCCCGTGCTAATTGTTAAGTTGTAATTTTTTTTCACGGTAAAGATTTTTTTTTAATTAGCTTCCACGTCAACTAAGATTTAATAATTTATTTCTTGATGAATTTTAAAAACACATTCCTAGATCAATAAAATGTGTTCATACTAGTAAATTTTCTTTTTTAATGTTTGTTGTTATCTATTTTAGGACCCCACATAAATATAAAAAAAATAAAAAAGTTGGAAAAATAAAAAATATTTGAAATTTGTTAAATTCCAAATTAAAAACTCTCCATTTTAGGATTTAAGTTAGACGACGTGTCATTCAAGCACTGTTTATCTTATTCTTTGATAATTTTAGTTGATCGAATAAGCATCTTCAGGCGAATAAATTTGACATCTCCAACCATCTCAATGGCTGTAAGCACCATTATTCAACTGAGAAATACCCCCTTTACAAATATCAGTTATTTTTATTAAACATTTACATCCCATTTTCTTTAATGATTTCAACACCATTTTACCTTTGATTAGTCATCATTGCATTTTCAGATTCTAGGTTGATCAAGTTGACATATTTAGATAAATTAATGTGAAGTTACATACCTTCAAATCAAGTAAAGTTGGATCCAAATGAAAAGTCTGCATCCCCTCTACCAATTTCAGATGATAGTAAATGACAATGACATTAAAGTTGCTTTGACAAGACTTTGAAAGTGGACAACTTAGCTATTGATGATTGTGATACCTATTATGCAAAAACCACTCATTTATTTTGACTATTCACACTTCAAGCCTTTTCAATGGTTCTTATCAAAAGTTGATCACGTTTCTCTCAAGATCAAAAGGTTAGAAACAACTATTTGTTTTTCAAGTTTAGCAAAATCCCTAAAATTTTCAAAATCAAGTTTGTTACAAAACCACCATTGAAAAACCAATAAGGTACAAAGCTCATAACTGTAAAAACATATCAAAAACTCTCTCATTTTGATCAAAGGGCCAAGCATAGATCAATTATTGATTGAATTCATAAAAAAACCAAGCAAAATACTATAAATACATTGGATAATAATAAAAAAAAGAGATGAGGATGAAAAATATATATAAAAAACCCTAATTGTGAAGGTTCATGAGCCTAATACAAGGTTTTCTTTAGCTTTTAGAAGGTTTGAAGTTAGAGGAGGTAAAGTTTTTCAAAAAAGAGAAAAAAAAGCAAGAATCACTGTTTTGAAGCTTCAAAGGTATAAATCTTTTTTGAACTAGGAGGTGATATCTACGAGGCACACCTCTATCCTTTTCATTACATGTTTCAATAATGTTTTGAACTTTTTTGGTGATATATTGTATTAAACTTGTATCTTGATTAATGCATGAAAATATTTTTTTTTTTGTTTGCTTAATCTTACTTTGAGTTGGTTATTACTATTTACAAGATGCTTAAGAAATGTTTTGATGTTTGTTTTACTAAAATAGAATAGTTTGTGGAATCTGCCAAATATGATAACAAGCCTTTTATTATTTTTTCAGGGCTTATTGATGCATGTTCTTAGCTTTAAAGTCTTGTTTCAGTCTTGTGAAATGATAAATGTTAATTTTGAATCTGACATTGTTGAATATGCTTACTGTTTAGCTTTGATAATTTTGAAGATTAGAACCTCTAGCATGATTATGATGATTTGATGTTATTTTTTATTTTTTTATGTAAATATGTTTGTTTATGACAATGTGACTTATTGGGATGAATAAAGCATGTTTTAGAGGTCAAAATGCCAATTTGTGGGGCTTAACAATGTTAGATATTTTGGGGCAGTGATTGGGCTGTTGGGCAGTGTTCTTTGTGTTCTTGTAAAGAATATTGCCTTAACTATATGGTTTGAACTAATTTTGATCCATTTCATTATACTACTTCGTTATGCTTGATTGACTAATAATTTGGGATTTATTTGCATCAATACCAGGTTTTAATGAGTTTTAATAATAAGATTTTAGTTTTAAACTGAATCTAATTTTGATAAACTCGTGGTGTTAGAGAGATAATCAAAGTGAATGAGTGTCAACTTATTAATCCTTGCATCATTTCCAAAATGTTTGTATCTTTGTTTTGATCGTATCTAGTCTAATTTAAGATCCATGTTGTTGGGTTCATGGTTGAATGTTCCTCATGTTCTTTAATTTTTTGTGTTTGATCTGTTTTGTCTAAGAAATTTTGAGCTTATATGTTTTTTCAGTGTTAAATCTGTTTTTTAACTTTGGTTTTGTTTTTGGATTATTATCAAGTCAAACCAGGTCTTTGGTTTGATTTACAATCAAATCAAAGATTTTAGGTCAACCTAGTCAAGTTAAAGGGTTAAGACTTTATTTGGCTTGCAATGTTTTTGCTAAAAGATTTTTTTTTTTTTTTACTTTAAGGGCATGTTTGACAAACACCCCTAGACATATTTTGATAATTTTAGTTTTAAGAAAAATGAGTTTTTGTTAAACAAAACCTAAAAAATAATTAAAAATATTTTATTTTTTCCTTGTATATGACCAAAAATCCTAAAAATTATTTGAGTATTTTCTTAATAATATCTAAAATATTTTGGCATATTATTAAAAAAGTTACATGGATTTTACAACAAATTTGTAAAATTCTAAAGGTTTTGACCTATATTTTAAAAATATTAAAAATTTATTTTTGGCAAGAAAATATATTATTCAATTTTAATATAAATAAAAAAACCTACAAAAAAATTAATATTTAAAATATTATTAGGAATAATAATAATTATTACTTATTTTTAATATAAGGATAAAAAACCTACATAAGGTCAATATCCAAAATATTATTAAGAGTAATACAACTAATTAATTTATAATATAAGGGTAAAAAATTACAAGACATTTTATTTGAAATATTATTTGGAATGACATAGTAGCTAAAAATTATAAGCTAAAAAACCTCAATGATAATTGAGGATATTTTACCTTCACAGACCAAGTTATTGACTTCAAAAACTATAATTTATTCATCATAACAAACCTGTCATAATAAACTAATAAAAATAAAAATATCATCAAACCATAGAAAATAAAAAAAAATACAACTTATCTCATATAAGACATACTAAAGACATACTAAGAATATTAATATATTTTCTTTACTCAACTAGTTAATTACTTAAAATTTCTGGAAAATCAAATAAAATTTTTCATATTTAGATCACGATTCCTTTACAAACACATGTTTGTGTTTGAAAAAAGTCGTCCTAACATTACTGAGGGTACTGCAATGGTAATCCTAAGTTTTGAACATAATAAATCAAGAAAAAAAACTTAACTCTTTAACAATAAAATTAATTTTTAAATTATAAACTCGCAAAATCACGCTATTTGATCATTAACGTGACTTTTTTTTTCCTCCATGACCATAAATATGACTTAATTTATTATTTTATTCTAAAATTTCTCATTTTAAAATAAAATAATTAAAAAAATAAATCTAAAAATAAAAACAGAGAATGAGTTGAAGAATCATAGTTAAATCCACCACAGTTGATGGAGAATCAAAACATGCAGCTAGATCATAAAGGCGAGCTTGCTCAATTCACCTTGAAATTGGTAAATTGAGCTCGGGTTCCAATTAAGATGTTTTATTTTATTTTATTTGTTTAATAATTTTAAATAATAATATCAATTTCAATAGGAATGAGATATTGCAACTTGATTATAACCAACTACTCGTTTTTAGGATGCTTATAAATCATTTCAAATAAATATAATTTCATATGTAATTTCAGTAATAACTTCACTTAAAATTAAAAGAGAATATCATTCTTTTTCTAACAAATAAGCTTATAATGGAGATTTTAGTTGGTTTTATAAAATCTATTATAGACAGATACAAATAAAATAAAATGAACAAAAAAAGACCTTTAAAATGGATCAAAAAAATTCCCCAAAATAAATATAATAAGAACATCTTTTGGGTTCGGGTTTGGTACCCTGACCCTAAAGTACAACATGAGACCCAAGAAAAGTAAACCCCACATCTAAGGGCTTGGACTTTAGGTTACTACTCGAGTCCAACTCCCTAGAGGGCATGGACATCCTTTAATATTTTATACTAATTCAATAAGAATTATTTCAAGTACAATATAACTCAAAAAATTACAAGGATAAAATTATTTTTCAAGCTCTCATTTTCAAAAAGAAGAACAAGATTCATGAGTTATAAATACACCATGAAACCTTCAGAACAAAAAATGACAATATTCATTCTCTATTGTATATATATTTTCATAATATCTCTTTTTAGAATATTATTGTATTTTTTTTTTTTAAATATTTATTTAAATATCAGAGTTCCTACCTTTATAATAAAAGATCTTTTATAGACATTAGCTAATACATTAGCTGCAAATCACCTTAGCATGCCATATACCAAGTATAAGTTATTAATTATTTTAATTATAAAAAATATATAAGATTATTATAATCAATAATTAATTATTTATTTAACTTGAAAGTTTTATTTTTAAATTATTTGGATTTTTTAAGATATCATTAATTATTATTTTGTTAGTCAAATATTTGTTATATTCCTTTAATAAATACCAAAAGTTTAAAGATTAGTATTCTTTAAGATAACTTAAGAGATATGATGCTGGATTTCTAGAGTTGTTAGATTTAGAATTATTTTTGTTTTTATTTTTTTATATCTAATTTATTTTTAACTAGATAAAATATTTGTTTGTATATTTTTATGTGATTTAATTAACTTATCATATATTATATTGTTTTAATCTTTTGGTTTTATTAATTTACATACACATATATATTTTTTTTTTAAATAAAAAAACCACGCACATCATTGATATAATTGGACTACTAGGATAAAGGACCGAATTATTTAGAGATAATTAGGTTAGATTTACAAAATATTAAAAGTACAAAAATATTAAAAGTCCTAGTCCATTAAAATAATTAAAACATAATTAAATAATTAAACAACAAAAGGTTTACTATTTTGTATTTGAAAAAAGAGAGGAGAATTCTTGAACGGAGGAGATTTCCCTTCACCCCTTCTCGCTTCCTAACCCCGTTAAACCACCGGAGAACTCCTTTTAAGCCCCCCAAAGTTTACACAAATTTCAAACTTCACCCCAAAAGTCCCTTAAACCCTATTTAATCTCACATTTAATTTTCAAAAAATCGTTATACTCTATCGACTTTCCCTCTCTCTAGTCTTTGAGCTTCTCCCTTCAATATACTCGCCATCTTTTCTTTTCTTTTCTTTTTTTCCAGTTCTTGGCAATTATATTTGCTTCTTGGATTTGACCGTACGTTTCTTGATGGAATTCTTCTGGTTTCTTGAAGAAAAAGTCACCACCACCTTGTGTAATATTTAACCCAATGAGTGAGTTCAGGTGCTCCTTACTTTTATGCTTATGATTTCAATCGTCTTTATAATACGTTAATTAGTAAGTTTTTTATGTTTTAGATTCTGTTTGGTTGGTGAGAAAATATGGGAAAAAGGAAAGAAAAATAATAGAAAAAGAAAGCTTTAAAGATCATGGTTTCGTTTTAAATTTCAATAACCGAAGTACCAAGAAATGGTAATATAGAAGAGCTAAAATTGGAAAGAAGAAAATGAGTTTCCATTTGAATATTATTGAGATTATATTTTCCTTATGAGATTATACATCATTTTTGAAGCCAGAAAGTTCTTTCTTTTCTCTCTCTTCTCCGGTTTCTGCTACGTTAGGTATTTCATCAAAGAAAAAATATTTATTCTTTTCTGGTTCCTGAAAGGATCTGTATTACTATTAAAAACCAGAATTCAGGACAATCCCTTATTAGTTCGATACTAATTTAAAGATTAATCATAGAAAGTTTTTATGTAGAAAATCCGAAGTTGTCTGAGACTTCCTTGGTAGCTTTTCAAAATCTCCGGAACAGATTCGTTTTCTTTTTCTGCAAGTATTTTTTAGCTTGCTTTTCTTATATATACACACACACACACCATCCAAGTTCTCCTATCTCTCACTGACTTCTCTTGTCATTTTTTTGGTCTTACAATTCTCTCCCCAATTGAAAATTTATCTTTTCTTTGTCATAAAATTCAAAAACTTGAAGTGGGCACCCTTTCGTTTTCTGTAAGAAGAAAATTATTATATTCAATTTTGTGTTTCTTATAGAATTGTACTGTGAAAACTGGTTTTCGGTTTGTTGAATTATGTGTGAATGGCCTAATCAGTCAAAAAAATCGCAGACTATGACTCCATTGTCTCCCATGGAAAGCAATTCTTTTACTGAAGATATGAGCTACTGCATTGATACCGAGCATTCCTTTTCTTCGTTGCTTGAGTTTGCGGCAGATAATGACGTTGAGGGTTTCAGGCGATCAGCGTTTGATGAATCCGAGGTTAAGGAGGTTGGACTATGGTACAGTCGTCAGGGGGGATCGAGGAAGATGGTTCTCGAGCAGAGAACCCCTTTGATGATTGCTGCTAAATATGGCAGTGTTGACATTGTGAAACTAATTCTTTCTCTACCTGAGGTAGATATAAATTTCTGTTGTGGCCCGGATAAGAGCACTGCTCTTCATTGTGCTGTTTCTGGTGGATCTGTTAACGCTATCTATGTTGTCAAGTTGCTATTACTTGCAGGTGCTGATACTAATGCTTTTGATACCAATGGTTGTCGCCCAATTGATGTTATCGTTACTCCCTCAAAATTTCCTCACTTGAAAATTGCACTTGAAGAGCTCTTGAAAAATGGTTCTGTCCGTCAATGGGATATGATGCCAGTTTCACGTCCTAGTTTGAGATCCAGTTCACCTTCTCTGTCATCATTGACTGATGAAGGTTCCTCGTCCTCTCCCTCGGGCTCTATATTGTCGCCAGTTAACCGTACGCCTAACGATGTACATGTTTCTTCTGCTAAGAAAGGATACCCTGTTGATCCAACTATTCCTGATATTAAGAACAGTGTTTATGCTAGCGATGAGTTTAGGATGTTCTCCTTCAAGATCCAACGCTGTTCCAGGGCATATGCCCATGATTGGACCGAGTGTCCTTTTGTTCATCCAGGTGAGAATGCAAGGAGAAGGGACCCAAGGAAGTTCTATTACAGTTGTGCACCATGTCCAGATCACAGGAATGGGACATGTAGGCGTGGGGATTTGTGTGAAAATGCTCATGGGATTTTCGAGAGCTGGCTACACCCTACCCAATACAAGACTCGACTTTGCAAGGAAGGCACGAATTGCATGCGTCGAGTGTGTTTCTTTGCTCACAAATCAAATGAACTGAGACCTCTGAATATGTCTACTGGAGCTGCATCCTCTAAAGTAGATGTTATGGATTTCACCACGGCCTCGAAGTTATTGCCTAGCTCCCCTTCAGCAGTTTCCTCGACGTCACCTTCTACATTTAATCCACTGAAGCATCTTTCAAGCAACAGTTCACACCCATCTGTGCCTTGGCCTCAGCAAACTATCCCAAATTTGCATAACGGTCTCCAAGCAAGCCGTCTGAGAAGTTCTCTCAATGCAAGAGACATTTCATCCGAGGAGCTTAATGGATTGCGGGATTTTGCATTCCAGCAACATCTGCCCCTAAACGAGCCATCCTCTTTCTCTCAGCTACAGTACAATGGTTCTTCTAACGATCTTTTTTCTCCTTCAAACACCTTGAACCACTCAAATCTAGACAAGATGTTCAATGCAAATGTCTCATCTCCTCAGTATTCTGAGCAACTGGGAGGTTCTGCATCAGTTTTCTTTCCCACATATTCGTCAGCAGCTCTTAATCAACAGCAGCAGCATCCGAAAAGCAAGGCATCTCGAATTCAGGGGATATCACCTTATATCAATGATCCTGTGTCCTCTTTGGGCTTTCAACAATCTGCTCATGTTCGCCGGGAGAGGATGTTGCAACAATTACAAAGCAGCCTACTCCCACAGAAGTTTAGTTCTAAGCCATCATATGACCTTGGATCCAATGGTACAAATTCATGGTCAAAATGGAAATCTGAGAACAGGAATGTAGATAGGTTTATTCAGGCGGACGAAGTGGGTCAGCCACACACATCAAGTTCAATTGAGCACGTTGGAGAGGAACCCGATGTGTCATGGGTTCATTCAATGTTAAAGGACTCACCATCTGAGACAAACGAGACAACTGCTATTCCAGTCCCAGCTACCCTTGATGGCTCTACTTCAAACCCTCACATTGAATCCAGTGATTACATGGCTTTGCAAGCTTGGCTTGAGGGGTTGCAGCTTGATCAGAACGTTGTTTAGGGAAAAAGCAAATAAATACATATATAGTCATAGCTGAATTTCAGATTTATTAGTTAGTGCTATCAGATTTAAATAACTAAGGTAGTCGTAACGATACGAGCTCAAAGGAAGAAAAAGTTCAGAGAAGAAATTCTCCATTCATTGAAAAAGTTCAGAGAAGAAATTCTCCATTCATTGAAAAAGTTCAGAGAAGAAATTCTCCATTCATTGAAAAAGTTCAGAGAAGAAATTCTCCATTCATTGAAAAAGTTCAGAGAAGAAATTCTCCATTCATTCTTTCATTTTGTTTCTGAAATTATTACAGAGGTAATCATGAGGTTTAAATTATTGCAGGGGGTTTTCCTGCAAAGGTCCAGCTCCACTTAGATTCGTCCGGAATTTTCATTTTTTCAGGTTCATATTTTCCGTTGAATTATTTTGTTAAGAGTATAGGATATGTGTTTTTCTTTTTGGCAGGGATGAAGCAATGGCCTTGTGTTGCTCTCCCATTTTACATAATTTATTTGTTCTTGTTGCTTTCATCCGAGGTTGATTTGTATTGGAGTTCAACAAATCCTGAGGATGTAATAAATTGCATTTACACTACACTAAATCAACTAGCAATCTTTTATGGTTCCTTAAGCGTTTACTTTCCATCTGCTTCCATATCTGCTTCATCAGAATCAATGATGAAGTGGGTCCAAGTGGGGTGGTGGGTAGGGGATATTGGATCGGAAAGGTGAATGGTATTTTCATTTTTAATCTTTCAATCTTTATTAGAAGATGAGATATGGGCATGAGGAAATTCTTATCCCATAAAACTGATGTGATGTGGAACCTACTTTTACATGCTATGGAGCACCAAGGTATCATCTACCAACCGTGATGGCTGATGCCTCCTTTAGTTGGTCGGTCTTTGTTGCATCGGGAATTCTTGGAACTTTGATGTTACAAGTGGGGCAACTTTGGATTGATCTTGACGTGTTGCCTAATGTTGCTAGGTTTGTAAGGTTAAATCTAGTTAGGGAGGGCAATGCTGGACATCATAGCTACTGGGGTTTCAGGGAAGGGATTCGTGATCGTTTATGTGCCTTTGATGGGGTCGCGTTTGCTGTTGTTTTTGGTATATTGATCCAAAGATTTCTAAACATGGAAGGATTTTAGCTCAAGTTTAGAACGATCAACTTCGGGAAACAGTCTTAAACCACGGATTCTGGTTTTTGGTGGCTGGTAGAATGTCCTTATGACCGTGGATTTACAAGGCAATCGATCAACCACGCCTAACCACACCCCCTTTTCCCCCTGTTGTTAAATTGTTAGATGATCAGTAAGTTTGACATGTTAGCAGTGGAAAATGGAGCTGAGAAAGTGTTTTAGGTTTGATTTTGGTGTTATCACCATGTTCGGAGCAAATTCTAAAATATCGTCTTAAAAGTTACAACCACCATTTCCCCAGATGAAATGTGTTTGAATATGGTAATGTATTCATGGAAGAGGCAGAGAACCATCATCTACTGATTACAGAGGAAAGAAACCTTAGTAAAAAATATATCTCACTGTACACAACATGCGTGAGGATAGTTTCACAGATCATCAAGGGATAAGCACGAGCTCAAGACATTAAAATATGATCCTTTCATCCCCAGTTTTTAACCTCAAAAATGGAGCAAGGATGGATTCAGGAATTGGTAAACTATTAGAAAACAAATTTTCATATCCATGGCATCTGATTAGTTAGTTATTAATCAGTAAAACACAAAGTAAATAGGTCACAGAAGATTGCTAAAAGCTTATGCACAAAATTAATAAATTATAAAGAATGCTA